>NW_024070205.1:53830003-53911167 GCF_014754425.2 Oryx dammah
TGGGGCGCCATGTGACAGGGATGGGGCAAGAGTGCTCTCAGTGCAGCCGGCGCGCTTGCCATCCTGCCCTGTCATGTTGGTAAATAAATCACTTACTGCTCTTATTTTTCTTATTCCCCAGGAGAGCGGTGGAAATGTCAGAATCCTACAACAGGCGGGAACCTTGGGAGTCCTTTAGTCCAGGCGCAGCTGCCAGGAGGCTTGCCTTTGAGCCAGGTCAGGCGGAGAGAGATGATGTGAACTTATCCTATCCCCATCTCCCTACTGAAGCCCCATCAAGGTGTCTTTGGGTCCACTGCCTAATTTGCCACATGGAGAGAGGATCATGGTCCTGTCTGCCAGGGACACAGGTCCAACACTCAGAGGCAACACATGGGGATTTCACTGGTGATCCAGGGGCTAATACTTTGAGTTCCCAATGCAAGGGCCCAGGTTCAATTCCTGTTCAGAGGACTAGATCCCACAGGCCACAACCAAAGAGCCTGCATGTGGCGATAAAGATCAAACATATAGTGTGAGGCAACTAAGCCCCGACACAGACAAATAAATAAATATTTTTTCAAAAAGGCAACTTGTGGATGCATGCAATCAATATCTAGTCTGGAGCTTTCTGACTATGGCACCTCTAGTTCCCCAGTCAAGACAGACTGGCTATTACTGACCCTTTGTAATAACCAAGCAGGTCCACCCAGAACAGCATATTTCTTGTTTTTCCCTCCTCCACTACCTGTACCATTAGTTACCTATGCCCCTCAGGGAAGGAGGCAGGCAACAGGGGAGGCGTGTGGAGAGTGTCCCTATGTCCCAGAGATTCTCAGAAAGCAACTGTCTACCTCCTACCTTCTCACTGGCAGTTTTTCCAGAATTGGCAAGGGCTTCCCAGGTGGCTCAGTGAGAAAGACCCCATCTGCCAATGCAGGAGACCTAAGGGACAGGGGTTCGATCCCCTTAAGGAGGGCATGGCAACCCACTCCAGTATTCTTGCCTGGGGAATTGGATGGACAGAGGACCCTTCTGGGCTCCATCCATAGGGTTGCAAAGAGTCAGGCACGTCTGAAGCAACTTAGCACAGACTCACGCCCTGGCTGAAAACAGCAGGCCAGTTCCTCCAACACCCTGAGTGTCTCGTTATGCTGGGGCTGCGTGCGGACACAGATGAGCAAGGAGCTGGAAGAGAGACAACAGTCCTGGCTCTCCATCTGGCCTTTTCTGACACCATCTTGGCAGGCGTGTTGGGGGCACCTGGTGATCATCTCCCAAGGGTGGAAGTCTGTGCTCCCTACTAGTACTTTGGTGACAGGCTGTTTGTTTTCTGTAGCATTTGGAATAGAATGGTTATCTAAAAGTTTTGTGTCTTGCTAGTCTGCCTATTTCCTCATCCCTTGGCTCGAGAGACAGGTTTTTCTTGTTTTTGTTTCTTTTCCTTGTCTGCACCTGTTACTGGCTTCCTCCGCTCCTGGTCTGGGATCGGTGGGCCAAAAAGACCCCCAGGAAGCTTATCACCATGTCATTCCTCAGACCCTACAGCCACTAACTCGTCTACTTCTCTCCACTTTTCAGATTCTTTTCGTGTTCGTTTTACATAAATTGTCTGGAGTTTCTAATTGTCCTTAGCAGGAGGAAAAGCAAAACGGATGTCTATTACATCTTCCCAGAAACGGAAGTAGGCGCGCACGCGCGCGCGCCCGCATGCACACACACACGCAAACTGCAGTCATTTTAATATTGGCTATGAGACCATAATTTTCACTTATCCCCTATTTTGTCTTCATTTGTCTCATTTTTCCCTCCTTCCCCTGCCTCACTCTCTTCTTTCTTCTACACTCTCTCTCTCTTTTTTTTTTTTTAAGTTTAAGACTGCAGGAGAGTTGATCATATTTAGCAGAACTACTAGGCAATGATTTTAAACCCATCAGTCTTTCTATCCTACTTCATTCACCGTTACGTCTCAGATATGTGAGGCCAGGCTGGGCTTGCTGAGCGCAGCAGGAATCCACCTACGGCTCAGGGTCCACAGAGATCCTGTGCTCCCCCTAGGCATCCGCCTCCTACAATTGCCTCTTCCCAGTGCTCAATTTCTATGACTAATTTTCCTTATTGTCTGCTGGTGTGCTGTACTTTATGCCTTCCACATTTCATTCTTTGATGTTCTGATTGATTTTTTACACTTCCTCCTCATCTGTGTGGATTCTCTGCTTGTTATTAGATCTTGATTGCAAAGTCTTGATGACAAAAGTCTCCAACACAAGCTTAGCACCTTCCAAACTACTTGATTGCCTGCCCCCTTTCTCGGAACTGGGCTTCCCTGATATCTCAGTTGGTAAAGAATCTGCCTGCAATGCAGGAGACCCCGGTTCCATTCCTGGGTCAGGAAGATCCGCTGGAGAAGGGATAGGCTACCCACTTCAGTATTCTTGGGCTTCCCTGGTGGCTCAGCTGGTAAAGAATCCGCCTGCAAAGTGGGAGACCTGAGTTCTATCCCTAGGTTGGGAAGATCCCCTGGAGAAAGGAAAGGCTACCAACTCCAGTATTCTGGCCTGGAGAATTCCGTGGACTGTGTATATAGTCCATGGGGTCGCAAAGAGTCAGACACGACTGAGCAACTTTCCCTTTTCTCTGAACTGGCTTTAACCTACTCAGTCCTGCTCAAAGCGATGCCTTAAGTGACCTCATGCTTAAACACGCCACATCTAACCCTACTGTGCCTGCTGTGTTTATGAAGGGGAAACCAAGTGGCTAATGGTCTTTATTTTTCTAATAGTCTCAGGAAACAAATTTATGCAGGGTATAGATCTACATAAAAGAAGTAGTAGCTACTTTGCCCTAGCTAAAAGGTAAAACCACATTGGTATGCACTGTGCAAAAATAGAGGCAGGCTTTAAGCCATAATTTGCACTTTCTCCTTGCAGAGCTATTTATCTGGGAATGTTAAAGTTCTCTGTGTGTGGAGAACGCTCAGTTAGTATTGAGTAAATGGACTCTGGGTAATCTGGGTAGCTCAGGGAGATTTCTGGTAGTGGGTAGCATGTGTTCTGGAACGGCTTTGCATCAGTCTGTAACAACTATCCCCTAATATGAAGGAAAGACCTAGCGGCAGGAAGCCTCCGTCTGTAAGAGAACCCTAGAAGAGATGGTGAAAACCTCAATCCCAGGTCTTTGGAGGAAATTCCCATTTCTAGAAATGACTGTGGAGGGCAATGTCATTTAAGGATTATCCTTAAGTTAAGCAAGACTTTGACCCCAGTCAGAGTAGGCAAAAATATAAGGCAAATATTTGAACAAGTGAAAAAAAAAAAAAAGCTGTGAACAAGAAGACAAAATCATCCAGAGAAAGAGGCTGGGCTCAATCTAAATCAGATTTATAGAAAGGTCCCAGTCTGGACATGTCTTCTCCCACACAGCTATGGTGGCCACTGGAACAGCAGCTGCTGGTTTTGTTTGTGAGCTTAACTCATGGGACGCCACTTGTCAAGGTCACACTGTGAGCTCTTGGAGAAACATACTCAGGCTGCAGACTTCTCTTGACTTCATTCCATGTGGTCACACAGCTTATCTACCAAGGATCTGAGGAAGCAAAGTGTGTTTGTATGGGTGAGAGTGTGTATATTTGGTAATGGATGTCCTTAGGCCAAATGTGCTCAGAATACACTGACCCACTCTTGCTCAGAGACCTGGTTACATATGAATGTCTGTCTGCCTCATGGTGAGTCTTGTATCACAAATCAGACCACAGATCCTTGCAAACTGGACAGCCTCTCAGACTTCAACTCTGTCTAGTACCCAGCTCCATGCCAGGCTCAACACGAGTGCGAAGTCCCTTCAGTTGTGTCCGACTCTTTGCAACCCCATGGACTGTAGCCCACCAGGCTCCTCTGTCTATGGGATTCTCCAGGCAAGAATCCTGGAGTGGGTTGCATGCCCTTCTCCAGGGGATCTTCCCAAACCAGAGATGGAACCTGCATCTCTTGCATCTTCTGCATTGGTGGGCAAGTTCTTTACCACTAGCCCTAATGGGGAAGCCCTAGATAAACGCTATACAAACATGAAAGCATCTGACAGCGATCTGTAGTGTGCAGTAGTCTGCTCCCTCTGCTGTAACAAAATGCCAGAGACAGACTGGCTTAAACATAAGATACTTATTTCTCATAGTTCTGGAGGTGGGACGTCCAAGCCCAGGATGCCAGCCAATTCAGATCCTGGAGAGAGCCCTCTTCTTGGCTTTCCAATGGTTGCCTTCTCACTGTGTCCTCGTGTGGCAGAGAATCAGCAAGCTCTCTCTCCTCCTCTCCTTTAAAACCTCTAAACTTACCATGAGGCCCTCACCCTCATGACCTCATCTAATCCACTATCTCCCCACTTACCACCAGACACCATCACAGTAGCAGTTCAGGCTTCAGCATGTGAATTTGAGGACACAATGCAGTCTACAACATAATAATTCCTAGGGTCAACCTCAGACGAGAGAGGCCACTGGGGGAGAGGGATCATGAAGCTCTGAAATGCTTCAGCAGAAAAGTGGACATTCAAGGAAGCGAAACAGCCGCAGAGTAAAGCTGGGTAAAGAAATGCTTCATGTCATTGAGAGAATGGCCACCCGTCCCTCAAATAGGTTCTGTACTCCAGGATTTGGGGGAGTGTGCTCCTTACCTCGGGGGCACAACTCGGTGCAATTTTGAGGCATTTCTTTGCAATTTCCCGATGCAGATCATTGAGAGGTGACTGGGATCTGTGGAAGGGGGATGTCCCCTTTCTAGAAGACCTAGTTCAGTCATTTCTGGTACCCCTTCTTTGGGACCAGGTTGCCTAATCATCCATTCACTCCTGCCCAGGGCAGTACAGGCTGTTAAATTTTATTTATTTATTTATTTATTTTTTGGCTCAAGTATCTTTATTAATCAAACTAGGAACCATTACAATCAACACATTTTTGCCAGTGAGAAATGTTTATTTATTCCTGTAGGGTAAAAATCCGTGCTTCAGGATTCAACGAACTCTTAAGTGTATTTTCTGCATCCTGCTGGTTGTGGAAGTATTTCCCTGCAAAAAGTAGTCAAGATACTTGAAGAAGTGGTAGTCCATTGGCAAGAGGTCGGGTGAATATGACAGATGAGGCAAAACTTTGTAGCTTAATTTGTTCAACTTTTGAAGTGATGGTTGTGCAACGTGTGTTTGGGGGTCAAACTGGAGAAGAAATGGGACCTTTCTGTTGACCAATAGTGGCTGCAGCTGATACCTTCACTACAAAGTAGTTTATAGTGGCCTTCCTTTGGGGATAAGAGTAAGGGACAGGCTGGCAGGAACAATGTGGAGTCCCACACAGACCTCCATGTAGGGGAGGAAAACCAGCTTCATTAGGTTAAAAGGGAGGCAGGGCTGAAATACACATGGAGTTCATGGGCTTCTCTATCTCTCCCTCCCTGCCTCCTTCCCCCAGTGTGTATATCCCTTTCTCACATACAAGTATACACACACACACATGCACTCAGACAAGTGCACACCCCAGGGCTTCTTGACTCCTCCCAGGGGCCACCTGTTTACTGCGTTATCATTAACCTGCCTCTCCAGCTTATCACCCTCCTGCACCCTCTCTCCTCACTGGTGCTTTAGCTTCTCCAGGGCCCTGCCTGCCCTTCATTTAATTTCACAGCCTGTCACGGTGCAGTGATTTCAAGGCAGAGGGAGGACGGAGTAATTTATAAAGCCTCTCCCTTCTCGCCAGTCCCTCGCCCTCCTCTGCGATCCCCTCCCCTGGCTTGCAGGCTCCCAGGGACCCAGCCATGCACGTGAGTCTGTCTTTCCTGGTCCACTAAACCATCAGAGCCCCTGAGTATAATTTTATTTCTCCTCTAGACAAGAAGCAAAGTCTTAATGAAAAATCCGCCTGCCTGGGTGAGAGTCTGGTAGCCACGCTGGGGGCGGGGAGGGGGAGGAGTCGCCATTCCTGAGGGAGCAGGGAGGGTTGGCCTTTCTGCTTTCTTGTCTGCAGAGGCCAGTTTTTTTTTTTTTTTTTTTTTTTTTAACACATGGCCATTCTGAGAACAATAGAACACTTTCTGAGGGTGATCTCAGAGGGAAAACAGTGAGCAGTCCTGACGAGAGATGGTAGCTCCCTGCCCAGGAATTGAACCTGGATAGCCTGGATGGAAACCAGGACTCCTAGCCACCAGACCACCAGGGGCTAGAGGCTAGAAGCAAAGTGGCCCTGGCTCTTTCCCCCATTTGAAAGCAGGAATGTTTCAAGGAGGCCAACCTGTAAAAAAATAGGAACCAAGTTTATTTCTAGAGACACAGCATAACACCTGGGAGAGCACACGGAGAAGCAGTTTGTTTTTTTAAGGCAGAAGTTGCAGAGAAATACACACGCAGACCAAGGGCATGGGTGTCCTCTCTGATGAGGAGGTGTAAAGGAGCAGTAAAGAGGTGATTCAAATCTCTTGTACAGGAAGTTCTTCTGGGTCTTTGTTTACCTTTGGCCAATTACCTTGTATCTTTTCTTCACACCTGACTGGCCCTAGAACCCTCCCCAACATGCATGAACAATTTTTTGCTAAGATGGGTCCCACCTGAGGCCTGTGGGTACATGTCCACACTTATCATGGGGTGGGGCTCCCTCTCTTTTTTTGACTCCCAAGGGACCTTCCTACACTTGTGCAAACAGAGACGCTTTCCTTGACCCCAGGAGTGGGCACCTTATCTTCTTCCTCCAGGAAAGCTCAACTTCTGCCTCCAGCTTTGATCTTGGAGTATCTGGGTGGGACGCGGGAAACAAAGCTTCAATTTTAATCCACTTGACAAACATCAGCTGTCCAACCCAGGGGCCTATCTATCTCCTACCTCAGGAAAGGAACCGGAACTGGAATCTTGGTTGCTTTGTACATTTTGACTTGGTCAGCATCCAGCTCTGTTAGTCTATGTTTTTCTTCTTTTTTTCTTGGCTTTCCTTGAGAACAATCAGGATATCTTCAGAACTGACCATCAGCCTTCTCTTTTCCTTTCCATATTCTTCTTCCTTAAATCTCCAAAACACAGTGGTTGACATCATTGGCGGTTTGGAGGTCAAGTTGAGTTCAAGTCCCAGTTCTGCTAATTGTTAGCTACGTGACCTTGGGCAAGTGATGTCACCACTCCCATCCTTTGTAAAGCAGGTGTCATGACAGTGCCTGCCGTAGGGATCGAGGCACTGATCACGTAGAGCTGAACCTGGTGCCCTGAGTGTTAGCAGATTCCATTATAATTTTGGAAAATAAGATCTAAACAGCAGAGAGTTGTCTGTATACATGAGAGCTCTCTGGCCCACTTCAGGACAACTCAGACCCACGATGTACATTGCAGGAACGTCTGTAGCCAGCTCTGGTTCATAAATGCCCTGGACCTGGCCTTCAGACGCCAGGGGCTGCACAGTGGGTGGGCAGGGGGAGCAAAGCCAATGAGCAGACCATCTGAGCTTTGAAATCTTTCTCACCCTTGTGATCACAAGCAACTTTCTCATTTTTCTGAGCCTCTGTTTCCTCATCCTTGAGATGAGGATTCTAATTTCCAGCTAAGAATATTTTGGTGAGGTTTACTGGACATGGAACAACAGACTGGTTCCAAATAGGAAAAGGAGTATGTCAAGGCTGTATATTATCACCCTGCTTATTTAACTTACATGCAGAGAACATCATGAGAAACGCTGGGCTGGAGGAAGCACAAGCTGGAATCAAGATTGCCAGGAGAAATATCAATAACCTCAGATATGCAGATGACACCACCCTTATGGCAGAAAGTGAAGAAGAACTAAGGAGCCTCTTGATGAAAGTGAAAGAAGAGAGTGAAAAAGTTGGCTTAAAGCTCAACATTAAGAAAACAAAGATCATGGCATCTGGTCCCATCACTTCATGGCAAATAGATGGGGAAACAGTGGAAACAGTGTCAGACTTTATTTTTCTGGACTCCAAAATCAATGTGGATGGTGATTGCAGCCATGAAATTAAAAGACGCTTACTCTTTGGAAGGAAAGTTATGACCAACCTAGACAGCATATTCAAAAGCAGAGACATTACTTTGCCAACAAAGGTCTGTCTAGTCAAGGCTATAGTTTTTCCAGTAGTCATGTATGGCTGTGAGAGTTGGACTGTGAAGAAAGCTGAGTGCCGAAGAACTGATGATTTGAACTGTGGTGTTGGAGAAGACTCTTGAGAGTCCCTTGGACTTCAAGGAGATCCAATCAGTCCATCCTAAAGGAGGTCAGTCCTGGGTGTTCACTGGAAGGATTAATGTTGAAACTGAAACTCTAATACTTTGGCCACCAGATGCAAAGAGCTGACTCATTTATAAAGACCCTAATGCTGGGGAAGATTGAGGGCAGGAGAAGGGGACAACAGAGGATGAGATGGCTGGATGGCATCATTGACTCGATGGACATGGGTTTGGGTGGAATCTGGGATTTGGTGATGGACAGAGAGGCCTGGCATGCTGCAGTCCATGGGGTCGCAAAGAGTCAGACACGACTGAGCAACTGAACTGAACTGAACAGACCATATATCTAAAATGTGTAGCTTCTACCTGGCTTGGGGTGAATGCTGAGACTTAAAATTACCTACACCGTGACACCCACATGATTACTTTGTGATAAACATCACTTGCAGTGGTGGCCAAATGTCTGTGGGGAAGGATGGGGAAAGTGTTGCAAAATCAAGTAGCTCATGGCAGCTCCCAGATGCTTTCAAGTATGTGATCTCACTCCTGAAAGTATGTAATCTCCTCTGAGGCAGGGCAGGAGTGGTCAGTCCCTCTGAGGAGTGGGCAATGGGGGCCAGGGGTGATGAGGTGGGACTCAGGCCACATAACCCGAGAGGCAGAGACAGTCCTCACACCCACCCACCTCCCTCCACCACTGAGTGAACCACTCAGGTTCACTGCCAACCCACACTGCAGCCCATCCCCAGGGCTCCCAAGAAATGCCAATGTCCTCTGCCCACCCGGAAGAGTCGCTGCCTCTCAGGAGGTGGAAGGAGTCAAAGGGAATGGTATTCAGCCAGGGAACAAATTTAGTGCTTTTTAAAAAAGAAATCATAGAATAAAATGGAATATGAAATTTCAGAATGCATTGTACATTATAAGAGGATATATTGTTTGGTGAAACTTTGTTTCATTTGTGCCTGTGTACTGAGTATTGATATAAAATGTATTCTTCAGTTGGGTCTCTGTTTAGAAAAATTTAAAAAGCACTTTTTGGATATTGAAACGTATGCTAGTTGCTGACTGCTGTATTCAGAGCAAATATACTCTCCAACCATTGCAATTATCCTCCAGTAGGGACTCAGGGAATCAATCCCCTCCCCTCCTCTGCCACTTCTTCAATCTGCTACAATAGCAAACAAATTCTTTCCACCTTACTTTCATCACATGGCAACCTCCTTCCAGCTCTGAAAGCACAGGGGTCATCCCACACTTTACCAGGTGAATCCAAATTCCTGTTGGCCCCTAGCCTGCAGCCTCGCCTGCCATATCTTCTCCGAGTCCTCAGTGTCTGTGCTCCCGCCAGTCTTGTTCTCGGAGGCAACCTTCATCTGTGTAGGGCGGAAGTGCCCTCTGGCTTCCACAACTCTTTATCCTCCAGGCCCTGCCCATGTTTCACTTCCGCATGAAGCTCTCCTCACCACGGGCCATGGCAATTTGCCTTCCTGTGAAAGCACAGCATTTCTTGTGCAATAAGCCCAGGGGGCCCTGGTCCTGTGTTGTCCGGGTCAATTACCGAATTACTGCATTAAAATACATACTCCCTCAGCACAGTGCTTTTGCGATTCACCTCTGCTCCATGCATCAGTAGCATGTTCCTTTCTTTAACCACTGAGAACTCTTCCATGGTACACACTACAGTTTATCCGTGTGCAATGAATTTGCCAAACTGAAAAATCTGAAGGAAGCATCCCCATAAGATGCCCTCAGTTCAGGCACCAACTGCAAGTCTGGGTTTCTCTGGTGCTACCCTCCCTTCAGATAAGCTTACCACATATTTGGGAGTCTCCACAACCACACTCAGGTTCAATAATTTGCTAGAACAATTCACAGAACTCAGGGAATGTGCCATATTTAGAATTACATTTTCACTATAGCAAAATGATATAAACTAGACGCAACCAATGTTCTACCACATAGGGCCGAGTATGGGAAGGCTGCAAACGTGAAGTTTCCATGTCCTCAGGGATGTGTTACCCCTGCTGGCATCAGTGTGTAGCAAAATGCAGAGTATTATTACTAATCCAGGAAGGTAATCTGTGCTTTTGTACCCAGAACTTTTTGTTGGTGCTTGATAACATACTGCCACATAGCTGATCTTTAGTCTCCAGTCCATTAAAGCTCAGAACTGATACAGAGTGTCCCAAAGACTCATCCATCATAAAGCACTTTGTTAAGTTGATGGGTGGTCAAGCCCCCAAGCAAACAAAGTCAATCCTATGAAGCGGGATATCCAGGGGTCTAAAGATCACCTCCCAGTTGCCGAAGGCAAAAGCCAGAACTTTCTTTGGATAACTCTTCACTGCACGTCATTCACCTTGTTGATGTTTAGTCACTAAGTTCTGTCCGACACTTTGGGACCCCATGGACTGTAGCCCACCAGGCTTCTCTGTCCATGGGATTTCCCAGGCAAGAATACTGGAGTGAGTTGCCCTTTCCTCCTTCAGGGGCTCTTCCCACCCCAGGGATCAAACCTGCATCACCTGCACTGGAGGCAGATTCTTTACTATAGATAGACATTTGGAGTGCCGTCAGTTTGGGGCTTTTAACGATAATGATACATGAAACAACATAACTGAATCATAAAAATGTTAGGCCAAATGAAAGAAGCATATACTTATGATTTCATTTACAGGAAACTATACAAAGGGCAAATCTAATTTATGGTGATGGTAGGATAGGCCACAGCTGTATAGTCTGCGGGGCTTAGTGCATTTTATTGTGTGCAAATTATACCTCAATCAAGTTGATACTTGATACCACTCCCATTTACTTTGCCGTTGCTATCATTTTGCTAAGCATTTTATGACATTACAACTTTTATGGCCAGATAACACTGTAAGGTCAGAGAAGGCAATGGCACCCCACTCCAGTACTCTTGCCTGGAAAATCCCATGGATGGAGGAGCCTGGTAGGCTGCAGTCCATGGGGTCACTAAGAGTCAGACACGACTGAGCGACTTCACTTTCACTTTTCACTTTCATGCATTGGCAAAGGAAATGGCAACCCACTCCAGTGTTCTTGCCTGGAGAATCCCAGGGACGGGGGAGCCTGGTGGGCTGCCGTCTATGGGGTCGCAGAGAGTCGGACACGACTGAAGCGACCTGACTGACAGCAGCAGCAGCAACACTGTAAGGTGGGATTACGAACCTTACTTAAGATGGAGAAACTGAGACTTGGAGCAGTAAAGTCACTCACGCAAGTTCTCATCGGATGAGTGACAGGATCTGAATTTTAACCCAGGCCTGTTAGTCACCAGAATCAATGAACCGCTGTCTGCCAGCACTGCTGCTCTCTCCTCAACACATCCCTAGGCTGTGTGTGGGCTGTCATTTGCGCTTTCCTGGTCTTTCTGTTCTCTGTAAGTCCTCAAGAAGAGAGCTGGCACCGCCACTGAAGGGGAGGCTACACTGTGGGGCTCACTTGCGCATCTCTTTTCAGCCTTCTTCATATGCAAATATCTTCAGATCTAGGTGTGTCGAATTTTGTGTTTGTTTTTTTAAATAAGATTGTGATCTTCTATACAACCGTATCATGATTTTTGTCACTTAATAATGTTTAATGAGTTATTATTTCCTCAGTGTTTAGAGAGTGTTCTTCAGTTGGTTCTTTCAGAGCAAAGAGAGAGAAAGTTTCCATTTTCTCCAGTGTCAAAGGCACACTCTTTACTGTAGGTGATCAAGCTGCAGGAGCAGCCACACAAGGTCTCATTGCAATTTAGATGGCTGTGTCCTATACACGCCTAGGGGCTCAGATGGTAAACAGTCTGCCTGTAATGCAGGAGACCCGGGTTCGATCCCTGGGTCGGGAAGATCCCCTGGAGAAGGGAATGGCAACCCACTCTAGTATTCCATGGAGAAAGGAGCCTGGCAGCCCATAGTCCATGGGATCCCAAAAAGTTGGACACGACTAACACTTTCTTTCACTTCACCCTAACATACAGACTCTAATGAAGATCAACAACTTAGAGAAAAAAATCTTTTTATCAAATTTTAAAGGGTAAAATATGAAATGTTTCACACTAGTTTTATGCACAGTACATGCTAATTTCTATCTGTATATCTATCACCTATCTATCTATCCATCTACCTACCTTTCTATCATCATCATCAACTTAATATCCCCAAGAATGTCTTTAAGGCTGCACATATCCTAGGATGTAGATGTGCAAAAACTAACCAAATTCGTGTGAAATTTTTCAGAAAAAGACTAAGAATTTACAAGTTCCTGGGAAGGAGCTTGGGGGAGGTATTCTCAAGGTAAGTAGGTAGCATCTGAGTTCATTGAGAATGGAAACGTCTTGAGCCCACGCGCAGATATGGTCAAAGGCTCACAGAGAAAGGATATGCGCTCGAAGCGCAGGTGCAAGTTGATATTTTGCACCATACAGTCCCCCGGGTAGATGCGGGTCTCGCTGTGATGCTGTTGGCCTAAGAAAGACGGAAAATCTGCCACTGCAAACAGATCACAGAGTTGCATGAAATTTCACAGTTGTTTCCATTTTCCTTCAGGCAACAGTTGGTAATATTGTCTGTGTGGCAAAAAATGGAATAAATGAGTGACTTCCCAATTCTCTTTGGACTCAGACATCAGTGAGTGGATTTGAGTTTAACCTCGACCACAAAGGTAAACTGTACAATGGGATCCTGGCCACTCTCGGAGTTCGCGGGCGACAGGGGTGACCCACGGGTAGGAGCACAGGGCCACCCACCTTTTCCTCCACCCCCTGTCCCCCGCCGGCTCCCAGGTGTAGCAGGTGCTGTGAATGCTCAGCCGGAATTCCTTCTGGTTCCCACCGTGGGTGAGACTGTGCTTCCAACAGCTGGCTCCCCTGACTCTTCCCTCAGGCAGTTTCTGAGGCCTCATTTACCCTCCAGCGCTCTTCTGCACTACCTGCCTGAGACTTTGCCTCAACCTGTTTGTCTTCGTCAGCACGGGCTGATGTAACAAAAACAGCAGAGCCTGGGTGGTTCAAGCAACAGTTATTTCTGCCTGTTCTGGAGGCGGGAAGCTCAAGGTCAAGGTGCTAGAGTGGTAGGTTCTGGCGAGAACTTACTTTTGGGCTTGTAGGTGGCCACTTCCTTGCTGTGCCCTCTTGTGATGGAGAGAGAGAGAGAGAGAGAAACAAGCTCTTTGGTCTCTCCTGTGTTCAGTTGCTCAGTCGTGTCCTGCTCTTTGTAGCCCACCAGGCTCCTCTGTCTATGGGACCCTTCAGACAAGAATACTGGAGTGGGTTGCCATGCTCTCCTCCAGGGGATTTTCCTGGCCCAGGGATCGAACGCACATCTCCTTTGTCTCCTGCGTTGCAGGCAGATTCTTTACCCACTGAGCCACCTGGGAAGCCCCTGGTCTTCCTATAAGGGCACTTATACCATTACCAGGGCCCTGCCCTTATGATCTTTTCTAATCCTAGTTAACTGCTAAAGACCTCCCCCAACCCCACCGCCAGTAACCATCACAGTGAGGGTTAGGACCTTGACATAGGAATTTCGAGGGGGGTTGGAGGACATAGTTAGGACACATCAGTGCTTTTGTAGGACACAGCCGTTCTTCCCCCACCCCTTGCTCATTTCTCCAGGGAACATTTTTCTAATAAACCACTTTCACACAGGTGGTCAGAGTTGGCTTCTGGAGAACCTGACCTAAGGCATTCTGCTAATGGAAAGTGAACTAGAAAAGGTACCTAAAGAGCTTCACAACGCTTAAGCCAGGAGCCACAGGATGACGGACATAAAGGCCCTGTTGCTCAGCCTTCTTAAGAACACTTGGTATTGTTATTCTGCTTTTTTCTTGTTTTGCTTTTGTTTCTCCAGCAGATAGAGAATCAAACAGCAATGAAGTTGGCTTAGGGACGTCCCTTGGTGGTCCATTGGCTAAGATTCTGTGTTCCCAATGCAGGGGCCCCAGGTTCCATTCCTGGTCAGGAAACTAGATCTCGCATGCCTCAACTAAAGATTCTATGTGCTGCAACTAAGACCCAGCACAGCCAAATAAATAAACACCTTTTTAAAAGTGGGGCTAGCGCAAGACCCAGAAAGAACTTGCTAGGCCTTGGAACATCCCACTCTTGGGAGGATTGAATCTGCAGTGTAATCATGCTTACCAAGGCTGCTGGATCATTCTGGACCAGGTGAAGAGGGAGAGAGAATGAAGCTAAACTCCTTGCCTTCAGGATCTTTTTTAGATAAGTTGCATCCAGGAGGAAAATGTGGGTCAAAGCCCCCCCACCCCCACCCCAACCAGGTAACTCATTCCCCTTTCCATGGAGAGGGGAAATGTTAGGACTAGAGGCTATGAACATTTAAGAAGTGGATCTTCCTTCTTAAAGAAAACATCAGGATCGGAGAAGAAATATTTTTCTTCCAGCCAGTATGAAATGGCATCTCATTGTTTTTTGTTCCATTTCTCAATTATGACTGGGGTTGAACAAATTTTTATGAATTTATTGGCCACTGAAGATTTCTTTCCTTGGAATTGCATCTTCCTATTCTTGTGCATTTTCCCATGGTGCTGTCTGTCTTTATCTTATAGGTTTGTAGGCATTTATTTATATATTTTGAATTTTAAACTTTGTTAGCAATACACATTGCTGCTGCATTCTCCCAGTCTTCGAGTGGCATTTTCACTTATTTGTGATGAAGTAAAAGTACCTAAAAGCTGAAGTTTTTGTTTCAATATGCTTTAACCCTTTATCAATTCCTCCTTTTAAAGTTTATGGGTTTTTTATATCTTGTTAAAGAAACCCCTTGCTTCCTTTTACTGTCTAGTAGTAACAAGAGTTTCAGACTGTGTATGAGCAAGGCTACTTTGGCCACATCCCAAGGAGGGGAGGTGAAAGCCTGTAGCTCTCAGGACCAACCTGGTGAAGAGGAAAGGCATGGAGAGGAAGAAGAAAGCAAGTTGGAGGATTGTCAGCCTCCCCCCACTGAGCTAGTCCTGAACAGCACAATTTTCTAGAGTTCCACTGGGCTCAGGTCCCCAGGGTAATGGAGCTCCTCTGGCCATAGCCACTAATATGCCTAAAAAGACTTCTGTACTTGGACAGTAGGAGGCCCCCAAGTCCAAAAACCCATGGGTCGCGTGGAGAATGGTGCAGACCACTCACAGGTCTGGGCATGATGAAAGCATCTCTGAATCTTTGTTCAGGGTGGATCTTAACTTTTGAGGACAGAGCTGGTCCTACCCACATTGGGAATTGTCTGCCCATGGCCCACCTCAGAGAGGACTGGGGAAGGCGGCCTCTGAGTCGACAGGCTCTGTATCCATCCAGGTAAGAAGGGGTCCCGGGGTCCCTGAGTGGGCTGGTGAATCCAGAACTGATGAGCCAGGACGGCTGCAAGGCTGAGCCAGCTCCTGGAGCGAGATGGACTGGGAGCGCGGGGCTCAGTCTACCTCCAGAGGGCCATTTCCTCCAGATCGTCACCTCTGCTCACACACCTCCTCAGGTGCCTCGAGAGAAATCTTTCCTCTCTCCTCTGCAGTTTCTGTGTCCTGGAATCACCATCTTCCCCTTGCCACCACCAGGTGAGCTTAACCAGTGGCTGAGCTGACTCTAAACTTCAGGCTCCAAGAGGTGTCCCATATGATCCTCTTCACCAGCACAGACCAGCCACCCCTCTAAGGACATTTCTCCAGTGTTTTATAGCCTTTCCTAACAGCCTCGCCCTCTGTACGTCCACTGTTGCAGCTTAATAGGTTTCCTCTTCCCAGCCTCTCTTCTTCACCAAACTCGAATGTATATCACAGTCCAAATGGCTTTTTGTTGCAGTTAGCAGATTGTTGGTGTCATTGCTTCCCAGGGAGTCAACAAGTTTACCTCTCACTTGCTCCCAACCCCCACCTGGCTGAGACCCCCCTTTCCCAGAGTCCTTAGCCCAGCTAATCTGAGACCCCCAGGGGTTATTAATGTTCTGTGAATTCTGATGCATTTCCCAAAAGCTATAGGAGTTGAATGGAAATTTCCCTAATGTGATAAAGAGGAATTTTGAAAACATTTTACTATAACGAAAGCATATTTGTGTAACGTGTACCTGTGTCGGTTACTTGCCTGGCTGTGCTCTGCCTGGCTCATCTTCTTTCTCCCATCTTAATCCTGTAGGGTGTCATGGCAACAAGTAGGTGGTTGCAGTTTTACACACATGCACCCACATGTGTGTGCACACACATATACATGCGCACACACACTCTCTCCGAGCTATTGCATTTGCCAAAAATAAATGAATGTTTGGATGAGCGAATGACCAAACAAATGAATAAGTGAGTAAATGAATGAATTAGGGCAGAGGAGAGGGGTATTGACAGGAGATATGTATATACCCTAACTGTTCAGAAAGTCAAGGAAACAGGCCATGGAAGCCAGAAAAATGTATCATTTCAGTGCAGAAGTAGAGTGGCTGAAAAAACAAAAAAGAAGAAAGCAAAAGAATGGGGGCAGCAAAATGTGAAAAAGAAAGGACAAGATAAAGAAAGAGGGAAAGAAAAGAGTAGATTGTATAGTGAATTCCAAGACAGGCTGTACATGAATAGGGATTAATGTTGACTTAGATTCAAGTATTTCCTATCCCCCCTACATTCCAGGCGCTGAGCAAAACACACATCCACACACGTGGATTCACTGAATACTCACACCAGCCCTGGGAGGAGGCACTCTTCTATTCACTCTGCAGATAATTAAATCAGATCTGTGAGAAATGGAGACTTGCCTGATCTCATAGTCTTGTGCCTGAGGAGGGTGTTTCAGAGCTTCAAGGGATGCTAAGGGGGTACAAAGACAAGCTCTTCATCTCTTCCCTCGGGGAGTTTCAGGCTAGTTCAGGCAACACAGATGACAGCCATGAGTTGAAAAGACAGACTAGACAGAAAATAGAATCAGGGTTGAAAGGGGGTGACTCAGACACTACATGCCACATGAATTCAGAGAAAGATGGACCCAGGAGGGACTGACGACTCAAGACAACATTCACGGCAAAGGTAAGGGATAACTTAAGGAGCAGATGGTGGGAGAAAGGGGTCCCAGGTGAGAAGAACCAACTAGATGAAGGCAAGGATGAGCCTGGATACACCAGAGATGTTATCCCAACTAGGATGGAAAGGGCCCCGGTGAGTGGAAATAAACTGGGTAAAAAAATAGGGCTGGACTCCAAAGGATCATGACAGCCAGACAGAGGGTTTCCAGGGAAACCTGGATGTCAGTCACCCACATAACTTTCCCAACTTCCCAGTAGAATATTGAAGATGCGACATTAGTACTCACTAAAAATTAGGTCCAACGGTCCATCTGTCCCCAGTTACTAACTACAACATTTATAAAACTGGATTGAAATGCCCAATCAAAGGCAGATGTGAGGATGTCGGAATCAACACAGAGAGAGGGCCCCTCATCCTTTCCCCTGCTGCCTGACCTTGAGTCCAAGATACAAAATCTATATGAATCAGAAAACTGGGCAGTCAGACCACAGAGCAGCTACTTTCAGAAGCAGGCAAAGAATTGTGTTCCTTCTTCGCCTGTCCACCATTAGCCCTTTTCTCTTTATTATTTTAAATTTTTTAATAAAATATTTATATGTTGGCTATATGTCTTAGTTGCAGCATGCAAGATCTTTAGCTGCGCATGAAAACGCTTAGTTGAGGCATGTGGAATCTAGTTCTCTGACCAGGGATCAAACCTGAGCTCCCTGCACTGGAAGCTCAGAGTCTTAGCCACTGGACCACCAGGGAAGTCCCAGCCCTTTGCTCTTTATGTATCTGTTTATAGATTTCCACTTCCTAGTCTAATGGAGCAGGCAGTGAAAAAGGTAAGGAAAAAGGGGAATGCCTGTCAAGAAGAACCTCCGTAGCAGTCACCTCTGAAGACTATTCCATTGTGCACAGTCTGAGGTCAGGTAAGAGGAGCTGAGAAGAAGCATTTTGGTCCAGTGGAATGGAGGAGAACACAGCACCACTGACCTAGGAATTAGGCTGAGAGCTCTGCCCCTTGACTTATTGCCCAGAGGTGAATCTGGAAAGGAAATCTGACAAAAAGATAAGTAACAAATAGATGCTACAATGGGTCACACACTCTTCTGTGGACGTACACAATGTCCGGGGAGGTCCTTGCTACTTTGAGGAGGAAATAAAGCAAAAGCCAAGACAGGACCTATGGAAATGGACCAAGGACCATGGGAAAGCATCCATCATCCTTAAGACTTAGAGAATGCCAAGATCTGTGGACATGGTTTCCTGCACACTCCACAAGCAATATTGAGAAATAGTACTTGGCATTCTCTAAGGGATAAGAAAAGATATGGCCTTCATAAAGCAGTGCAAAGAGAAAAAGATTTGAGATGAAAAGATGGCAGATATTATTATATGAAGAGAAAGATAAGGAAATATTACAGAGAAATTAAATGACATGTGGTGGAGGAATTAAAATTCATGTTTCTTCCAAACATCACCCCACATACCACTTGCTAATCTCAAAAGGGAAATATATCAGATTGTTCTTACCTTAACACCATGATCAAACTTAGCACCATGAATGATAGGTTATTGGGCCATATAAAGAGTATAATGTTGCTATGAATTTCCTTGACAAAAATGTTTAGGCAGACTCAATCACACCTGCAAAGCAAGTTTCCGCTTTGCAGCAAATACCAAAATTGAGGAACAATCTAAATTCACCAAGAGAAAATAATCAGACAATCCAGAATGTAGGAGAAGGTACAAGTTAATATCGAGGAAAAGCATGCTCAGAGAAGGGGAAACTCTTCTAAATTAGGAGGCTAAGGAGGCAAAACAACAAAAAGCAATGTATTAACTTTGGTTACATACTGATTTGGGAAAAAGGGGGCTTGTGGGGGACATTTGAAGAAGTTTGAATATGCACCAGATATTAGATATTAGAGAATTATTGCAAGTTTTAAAAATATGATAAAGTATTCAGATTATAGAGGAGAATGTCCTTACTTTTTAAAAAAGTTATTTAATTGATGAGATGGTTAGATAGCATCACCAACTCAATGGACAGGAGCAAACTCCGGCATATAGTGAAGGATGGGGAAGCCTAGTGTGCTGCAGTCCCAGGGCGCCCAAAGAGTCGGACACCACTTAACAACTGAACAACAACCACAAAGAGTTGATTTACAATGTTGTTTTAATTTCTGCTGTACAGCACAATGATTTGGTTATACACGCAGATATTCTTTTCCACTATGGCTTATCACAGGATATTGAATATAGCCCTGTGTCATACAGTAGGCGCTTGCTGTTTATCCATCCTATGCATAATGGTTTGCATCTTCTAAACTCCCAGTCCCTCCCTCCCCCATCTTCCCTCCCCCTTGCCCACCACGTCTGTTCTCTGTGTCTGTGAGCCTGTTTCTGTTTCATAGATAACTTCACACTTAGATTCCACCCACAGGTGATATCATATGTTACTTGTCTTTCTCACTTCACGTAGTATGATGATCTCCATGTCCATTCACGTTGTAGAATGTCCTCACTTTTAAAAGATGCATGCCAAAGTACTTAAAGAGGATATGTTATATTATTTGCTATTTATATTCAAATGGATCAGCATTTTAAATAGACATACATTACAAATAAACAAAATATAAATGATGATTGAAGCTATGCGATGATCATTAAATTATTCTTTCAATTTTTTCATTTGGCAATTTTTCATTAAAAGTTAAAAGTTGTAAAAAGTTGCAGGGAAGTCACAACGTGTCAATAAAGAGCAGAACTCACTCTGATCTGCTCAATTAGTCATGTGACCACAATCTTGAGAAGCACTCCCAGAAAGCAGAAGAAAGACACAGGCATGAAGACTATGAGAAAGACGATAACAAGTATGTAGATGAGACTGGTGGCAGTGGTGGAGGGGGCCTCCCCAGGTGGCTCAGTGGTAAAAAGAACCTGCCTGCCAAGCAGGAGGCACAGGTTCAATCCCTGGGTCTGGAAGATCCCCTGGAGAAAGAAATGGCAACCCACGCCAGTATTCTTGCCTGGAAAATCCCATGGACAGAAGAGCCTGGCGGGCTACAGTCCATGGGGTGGCAGTCAGACATGGCTGACTGGCTGAACAGCAACAGCAGACAGAGAGCGCGAGAGCGCCTGAGGGGGTGTGAGTGAGAAAATAAGAAAGATAATCTTATTTTCCGAGCAGCAGAAATGAAAGAGAATGGGGATTCAACATAGGAATAATAAATGTTCCCGAAGAAGATATTAGAACAAGCAGAAGAAATAATCAAAGACATAATTTATAAACAAGTTACAGAATTGATAAGTTGCCTGAAGGTACAAAAGCATAGTCTGGATTCCAGGTACAATTAATTATCTGACCCGTTTCTAGAAATCTTTTGGAAATAGTTTTTACTTATATGGCATGCAAGAAAGTAATATAACTATCCAGAAAATGGAAAGTTTTTATTTGCATTATAAGCAAAGGAATGGATTTTATGTTGTAGACTTCTTCAGTTCAGTTCAGTTCCGTTCAGTCTCTCAGTCGTGTCCGACTCTTTGAGACCCCATGAACTGCAGCACGCCAGGCCTCCCTGTCCATCACCAACTCCCAGAGTTCACTCAGACTCACGTCCATCAAGTCAGTGATGCCATCCAGCCATCTCATCCTCGGTCGTCCCCTTCTCCTCCTGCCCCCAATCCTTCCCAGCATCAGAGTCTTTTCCAATGAGTCAACTCTTCTCATGGGGTGGCCAAAGTACCGGAGTTTCAGCTTTAGCATCAGTCCTTCCAAAGAACACCCAGGGCTGATCTCCTTTAGGATGGACTGGTTGGGTCTCCTTGCAGTCCAAGGGACTCTCAAGAGTCTTCTCCAACACCACAGTTCAAAAGCATCAATTCTTTGGCGCTCAGCCTTCTTCATAGTCCAACTCTCACATCCATACATGACTACTGTAAAAACCATAGCCTTGACTAGACAGACCTTAGTCAGCAAAGTAATGTCTCTGCTTTTGAATTTACTATCTAGATTGGTCATAACTTTTCTTCCCACGAGTAAGCGTCTTTTAATTTCATGGCTGCAGTCACCATCTGCAGTGATTTTGGAGCCCCCCAAAATAAAATCTGACACTGTTTCCACTGTTTCCCCATCTATTTGCCATGAAGTGATGGGACTGGATGCCATGATCTTCGTTTTCTGAATGTTGAGCTTTAAGCCAACTTTTTCACTCTCCTCTTTCACTTTCATCAAGAGGCTTTTTAGTTCCTCTTCACTTTCTGCCATAAGGGTGGTGTCATCTGCATATCTGAGGTTATTGATATTTCTCCTGGCAATCTTGATTCCAGCTTGTGTTTCTTCCAGTCCAGCATTTCTCATGATGTACTCTGTATAGGAGTTAAATAAGCAGGGTGACAATATATAGCCTAGACTTCTTAGCAAAGCTAAATATTTTTTAAGTTATATCCAGAGCATTTTGAGTGAAGAAAGTAAGATATTACAGAAAACCCCAAAAGAACCTATTGGCCAACTCAATAAAGATTTGAGAATTTTACTCCCATCCAAACTGTGAAAAATGGAAGTAGCAGAAAAATAGTCTTATGCTCATGGAAAACACAACTTCTGTGAAAAAAATTACACAAACTTATGTTCCACTTGACTGAAAGCTAAATTTCAGAACACGACTGGTAAAATCACATATAAACGTATTTATGTGTCCCTTCTCACTGAATTTGAATCCCAGTCTCAGTCTGATTCTGCGTCTCCCTAGGGCAAGGCTTGACCATGCAGAATCCCCTCATCTCCTTCCCGCCTTCTGCTTCCACAGCTTTTCTAGCACCAGGAGGTGTGGTTTGAGCCATATGTATCACTCCATCCTTGGGATTGTATCAAGCCAGGCTTGATGGGAACAAAACAATAACTGCTGGTGTTCTGTTCCAGCAGTTATGAACTGCTATAAATGATTAACATGGTAGAAGACTGTGCCAGGAGAAACGCTAAACAAAGAATCTCTTTTTGCCTTCCATTAAAAAATTTTAAATATGGCCACATAATAATAAGGAACTTCAATAGTGACTTTTCCGCATTGTGAGTGGTACAAGATTTTTGGTTGTATTTTTGATGTTTAAAAAGTAACACAACACCAAGAAGCAAATATAAGGTCATCAGTCTCTATTCACATCATCTGTTGTCATCTAAGAATGTTCTTGTGATTACTCTTTAAAGAAATATATGTAGCGGGATCTTGGCTGTGTCACTTATACACACACAAAAGGCATATATATAAAGAGAGATTGGAAGAACATGAACAAGAAAGTGAGACAAAAATGAATCCTATTTCCCAAGCTGCAGAAACACTCCCTATGGAAATATTTGCTGATGTTAGAAGTTTCCCTTAGTGAGCCTTAGGGCGGATGGAACTATGTACACACATACGCACCCATGTACACAGGTGGGCACATTATATCTGCTTACATTTTCCAACCATGAGACTTCTGTTTTGCTAAGTATGGGATACAAAATGATGTGGTAATTGAATTGTTCCAAAACACAGAAAGAACTGGAGGAGACTAGGAGAATACAGCTCGTTATGTGCAAAAAAAAAAAAAAAAAAAGAGCATTTCTTTTTCAAGTACTAACAACTCTGTGAGGTAGGTGCTATTCCCCACTATACAGATGAGGAAACTGAGGTTCAGGGAAATTAAGTGACTCGTCCAAGGTCCAAGAGCTAGTAAGCAGCAGAACTTGGGGCTCAAACCAAACAATTTTGAAGACTTCCCTGGTGGTCCAATGGCTAAGATTCCATGCTCCAAAGCAGCGGGCCTGGGTTCGATCCCTGGTGGGGGAATTAGATTCCACATGCTGCAACTAAGAGGAAGATCAGTCAAATAAATAAATAAAACCAAGCAAGTCTGGCAGCAGGACCCGTGTTCATTGCTTTCCATTCTTCTTTACCACCTGAGAAAGAGACCAGTAGGAGAAAAAGGAACTTAAGCTTCTGCTGGATAAAATGTGACGTGAATCCTCTTCCTTGTGTTTCAAAAAAGTGTTTTACAAAATAGTCCTCCATAATGTGTGATAAAGTTGAACTTGTGTTTTGAGATACAATGAAATACCAAGTATGGTGTGGGTGTGGGTGTGTGTGGGTGTGTATGAAAAGACTAAGAATATAGAAGAGGGACTTCCCTGACAGTCCAGTGGTTAAGTCATCATGCTTCCAATGCAGGGGGCAAGAATGTGATCCCTAGTCAGGGAAAGAAGATCCCACATGCCGAGCAGCCCAGCTAAAAAATAAAAAGAAAGTAGAAGAATATGGGTAATTCTTTTCTTTATATTTTCATTTCCGTAACATTTCACTGTAAATGAGTACACTTTTATAGTCAGGAAAGAGAGATTATTTCTTAAAAATCAATTTATGTAATTTTATATTTGCCATATGATGTTGCATTTAAAATATTCATAGCAAATATGCTTGGAAAGAAACTCACTTAAATGTTAGCAATGGTTATAACTCGATGGAAGAACTATGAGTAATCTCTTTTCCTTCCTTCCTTTCTACAATAACCATTCTTCCATTCTTTCTACAATAACCAGGTGTCAATTTTGAAACGGAAAAAATTGTTCTAAGTAAAATCAAGAGTGATACTTTTAGATGCAACAAGCAGTGGAGGAGGACATGAAGACAGAGGGTTTAAGGACAGTTTGCCTGACTGTGTCTGGAGTTGACTGGGTCAAGGCCATGGAGATACAGAGGATCCTGCTAGTCCAGTCATGCCAGCTCTCCAGCCACGATGAGATCGATCCTCTCAGCCGACTGATGCACCTACAGATGCTTACTGAATGCCAGCCACAATCCAATCATGGGCTAGGAATGATCAGGAAAAGCCTCAGATGGGAGACACGATGGACGAGGAGTTCAGATGATAAATTAAGTGTATGGGGAGCTCCTACAGTAAACAAGCAAACCAATGAATACACAGCTAGCTGCAGATAGCCAAGGAGGGGTGTGGAGGAAATAAACAAAATACTGATCAAAAACTAAGGGGGAGACAGTGAGGAAGGATCTCTGCTTTAGACAAGGGGAGCAGGGAAGGACTCAAAGGTGTCATGGTTGGGCTTTGACCTGAAGGGTGAGAAGGAGCTGCCCTGGGAAGGCGTTCCAGGCAGAGGTACTGCAGGGACAAAGTCTGGAAGGAGAGCAGGAAGGACAGCCATGGGCAAGGCAGAGGGGCAGCAGCTGAGCTAGAAGGAAGCAGGCCGGTCACTCTGGGCCTCCCCGGCCATACGGATGAGTTTCACTGGACTCCAAGTACAAGAAGAAGCCACTGGAAGTTTCTAATGCCCCATGAATTATGTTTCAAAAGGTCACTCTCACTACTCATGGAGAGTGAACAGGAGCAGATGGACTGCCAAGAGGGGTCACCGGGTCAGGGCCACCCCTGGGGGAAGATGCTGGGATTGACTTTGTACTGTGGCAAACATGACTCGGCTGGCGGTCTTCCAAGAATCCGCTCACCTGTGCTTCCCATCTGAGGCTTTTCCTGATCCTTCCCGGGTAGGCTCATGATCCCCTCGCCTCCCTTACAGATGTCTTTGGCTGCAACTACAGCCCATGATTAACTTGCCGTGTGCATGTCCATCTCATTCTTATAGAAGGTCAGCCTCATTCACCCCTAACTGGTGCCACACACAGCAACTGGCAGGTAGCAATTGAACACCTACAAACCACCAGCCTTCTGCTCGGCAATGTACAGGACTTGTATAATTTTAATCTTGACAATAGCCTGATAAGGGAGGTATTATTGTTCCTACTTTACAGATTAGAAACTGAGGTTCAGAGAGACTGAGAAATGCATCCAAGGTCGCATAACTGGGAAACAGGACAGCAGGGCTTTGAATGCTGGGCTAGGAGGCTCCCCCAGCCCACACCACTATTGAGTAGAGGTTCACTAAATATGTGTTGAATGAATGGACGAAGAGGTGAGATCCTGGACGAGGACAGGTATTGATGAGACTAAAGAACTGGTTGCAAGAGAAATCTCAAAAGAGAGTGAAAAATCTGAGTGAACATCAGTGCCTATTAACTGAGGGAGGAAGCAATCATTCGAGACAGCCTCAGCATGGTGCAGCAGGGTGATTGGAAGCGCAGAGGGACAGTCAGGTCATGGAAGTGGCCAGGAGTAGAGAGCTGTCCTAAGAGAGAAGATGGTACTTCTGGTCTAACGCGAGGACCTGTTCAAACAGATCAGAGGTGACTCGGATGCATCACAGAAACAAAAGGGGAAGACAGCTTGGAGCAGATGGCTCTCAATGAGATCAAACTGCTTCTTCGAGTTCAAATGGATTAAAAACAAAACTTGCCACCTTTTGAGGAACCAAAATTGCAATACCACCTAAGACAAATTTGCACCTTGATATGAAGAAGAGAATCAAACTGGGTCAAATAAGGTCATGAAGTTCATGTCCACCCACACACATCCTCCACCCCAGATGCTCAGCAGCCACAAGGGGGGAAGACAGAACACAGCCATGAAGCTTCTGGTCACAGTGGGCAGATTTCTCCCCAGACCTAGATAACAGAAGACTCCTGAGTCTCCTGGCAGCTCACCCAAAAGGAGAGGCTCCCTCCAACCCACAGCAGGAACACAGCGCTCCAGCTGTGCCTGCCATTGTCCTGTAGGGAGCCACATTTTAACCTTATGACTGCTCTTTGGGGATTAGTAGAAATGTGTGATATAGGGTCTCCCCAGGCCCTCCTCGAGATTTTCAGAGATGTGTTCTTTAAAAAATAATAATAATTTGTGTTGGAATATAGTTGCTTTACACTGTTAGTTTCTGCTGTACAGCAAAGTGAATCAGCTACACGTATACATATATCCCCTCCCTTTTGGATTTCCTTCCCTTTTAGGTCACCACAGAGCACCGAGTAGAGTTTCCTGGGCTATACAGTAGGTTCTCATTAGTTATCTGCTTTATACATAGTATCAAGTGTATACATCAGAGACCTGTTCTTTGATAGAAATGCAGCAAGGAGTTTACAGACAATAAAGTTGGAGAAAAAGAAAATAATTCATGCTCTTGGCATAAACAGAAGAGGATGGAAACTCACTTTCTTGTATCTCACTTTCTTATAATTGGTGTTGCCAGGCAGCAGAAAGGAACATTGCTAGAAGTGCCTGCACCCTTGCCAGTACACACCTCCCTCTGGCCCACGCCCCTCTCTCTCACTCCCTTTTGCCAACCAACCAGGAAATCTGCAACAGGCACAATGCAGCGAAGAGGTCTTAGCAGCCCTGCAGCTATGCCTGAATCTGAGATCTCAGATACGCAAGCGTGCATCCCAGGAGATGAACTGCTCACTGTAACTGCTTGGCATTCGCTAACAAGGTAAAAGGATTCCACCTTGGCTGGGACTTGGGAGGAGGAAGAGGTAGGGAGAGTAGAAACAAGAGGATCCAGGAAGAGACAATCAGACTCTACCTAGGATCAAGGGAGGAGGAGTTTGACTGCTTAAGGGCAGTGCTCAGCTGCTCAGTCATGTCTGACTCTTTGTGGTACCATGGACTGTAGCCCACCAGGCTCCTCTGTCCATGGAATTCTCCAGGCAAGAATACTGGAGTGGGTTGCCATGCCCTCCTCCAGAGGATCTTCCCAACTCAGGGATCGAACCCACATTTCTTTCGTCTGCTGCTTTTGCAGGTGGGTTCTTCTATTTCTAGCACCACCTGGGAAGCCCTGCTTAAGGACCAGGTTCCCCAACCTCCAGGATCTAACGCCTGATGATCTGAGGTGGAGCTGATGTAATAATAATAGAAATAAAGTGTGCAATAAATGTAATGTGCTTGAATCATCCTGAATCATCCCCCTTTCCCCCAGTCCATAGAAGAATTGTCTTCCACAAAACTGGTCCCTAGTGTCAAAAAGGCTGGGGACCGCTGATCTAAAGGAGAGAGGTGAACCCTCACAAGTGTCTTGGAAACGAAAAAGCTTTGCATTGGTGAAAGGAGAAAAGAAGTGAAGTGGGGAAAAGGAGGAGGAGAAGGAAGCAATTAAGATCCAGTGAGGGACATTTCCAAAAGCACAGAAAGCTCAAATCCAGCACTAGACCAGAGGGATAATGTCAACTCACCTTAGCAGAGTGCGACAAACTGCTATTTCTTTTCCTAAGCTAGAGTACTGGCCAAAGGACTCTTCTGAAGTTCAGTTGTAGAGCTGCGGTTACACAGCCTCTGTTGTATTCCTGAGCCCTCCAACTGTTTCAGGCCCTCATATAATTGGCCATCCTGAAGAGCTATAAAATAACCCCCCCAAGGGGCTTTCAGAAGCTTTTTACAGCTCAGATCTCTGAAACCATCAGTAGACAGGGCCATCGCAGCACCCTCTCCGTGGGTTCCTTTTCAGTGGGTACGTGGACAACTGGCTCTAGAGAGGGGACAACCATGATCACCCATAAGGGTCTCTCCAGGGCTCGCAAATTACCTGCCATGGCAATGGCCCCATAGAACTCCACAGCCCCAAAGTGCCATAGAGAAAGCCAGCTTCCTGCATTCCCAAAGCCTGGCTCCCTTCAGGCATAATAAGATGACATGGATTTTCGCCGTTCATCACTTCACCCCTTTGGCCAACATTTATTGAGCATTCACCATGTGTCATGGCTAGAGAAAGGGGCCAGGGACATAAAGGTAAAGATAAAGAAACTCTACAAAGAGAGCTGCCTTCTTGATGCTCACAGCCTAGCCGAGTGATGAATGAGGAAATCGGATTCAAGGGGAAAAAGTGACACCGATGACAAGATGGCAAATGATGGCAGCATAGGGTGGAAGAAAGCTTCTATTTGAGCCAAATTTGTCAGGTAGCAGAGTGAGGGAGAGTTTGTTGAATCTAAGCGAGGGACCACAGGGGCTTGGAACTTATTTTAAAAGCTTCACTCAGAGACCAACTTGATGCTGAAGTCCTCAATGATCTGCTGTGGTTGCTTTCTATCATTGCATAACTAATTAACACCAACTCAGTGGCTTAAAATAACACCCATGTACTACCTTACAGTTTCTGTGGGTCAGAAGTTCAAGCATGGTAGAGTCCAGTCTTATGGATTCGTAATCCAGTGACATAGCTGGGTTCTCCACATGGAGTCTAACAAGACAGAAATCAAGGCATCAGCTGGGCTATGTTCCTTTCTGGAGCTTGGGGTTGTGACTATAGGATGGAAACCCTTGTTTTCTTTCTTGCTGAATGTCCAGGGACCATTCTCAGCTCCTAGAGGCTGCCCCTTAGGCCCTAGCCATGTGGTCCCCTCCATAAGGCTATTCATAACAGACTGTTTGCTACTTCAAGGGCGTTAGGTGAATCGCTCAACAGGCTGCTAAGATGGAGACATCTATAACAAAACCTAATCAGGAAGGAGTCACAGGTCTCAGCCATACTCAAGAAGAGAGGAGTACATAGTGCACCAGGGTCTGAGAGTCTTGGAGACCACCTCAGAGCTCTTCCTGTGCTAAGTCGCTCAGCTGTGTCCAGCTCTTTTTTGACACCATGGACTGTAGCCCGCCAGGCTCCTGGGTCCATGGGATTTCCCAGGCAACAATACTAGAGTGGGTTGCCATTCCTTCTCCAGGGGATCTTCCCAACCCGGGGATGGAACCTGTGTCTCTTGCATTGTCAGGCAGATTCTTTACCACTGCACCACAAGGGAAGTCCAGAATTCTGCCTAAACATTCACAAGTTGTCAGTCCAATGGGAAGATGTTGCTCTTTTTGGTATGTGATTTCTAGAACAGTTGACCATTTCCATGCTTGACATTCATACAACTTTCTTGGTTCCTCACTTTCTCGATTTTCCTCCTATTTTTTCTTTTCACTTTGTTTCTTCCTCTCTCTCTTTTACAGTTATTTAATGTGAAAGACAGCATACATACATAAGAGTGTATGAAGCATAGCAGCCCATTGCAGGGAACTATCTGCTTATATCTTTTGTCCGTTTTTCTTTTGTCTTCTTACTGATTTTCATGACAGCTTTATATGATCTGAATATTTGCCCTTTGGCAGTTATATGTGTTGCAAACATCTCCAGTTTTGTTTCCTATTTTTTCAGTCTTTTCATAATGTCTTTTGATGAACAGAGGTCTTATTTTAATGCAGTTAAATTTGTCAGTCTTTTATGAACTTATTCTCTTTCTTGGACCTTGACTTTGCCTGTCCTCTAGACAGTTTTTCACCTGTGATTTCAACTATCACCTCTATCCTGATGCCTCTCACCTCGGTCTCCAGAGAGAAGTTTCTTCTATCCTTTGGATTTAAGACTTGAACTGCCTGCTGGATGGCTCCACCTACACATCCCATAGACAGCTCAACACCAATTTACCCCAAACTGAACTTGCCCCTCCAAGTCCACCTATGAACACACTACCACCCTAACCCTGTATTTCCTAGATCTGTGACTGGCACAGCCCTGGTGGTGGTGGAGGTTTAGTAGCTAAGTCGTGTCTGACTCTTGCAACCTCATGAATTGTAGCCTGCCAGGCTCCTCTGTCCATGGGATTCTCCAGGCAAGAATACCTAACCAATCACAAAACTAGGATCTTGTGAAATTACCCTGACATCTCTTTCTTTCACAGGAAGCATGTTTTCTGACTCCATAATCTAAATCTTGCTCTAATCTGTCTTCTTTACATCTCCAGGGCCAGAACGTTGGTTCTACAAGACCAGGAACCTTGTCTAGCTTTTGCATTACCATCTTATCAGTATAAGATAATGGTTAAGAGCATGGATTCTAAAGCCCAGTTACCTGAGTTCAGATCCTAGCTTTGTCATTTACTAGCTGTGTAAACAAGTGTAAGTTATATGACCTCTTCTCTCTGTTTCCCCATTTGCAAAATGGGAATGATAATTGTCCTGATTCATAGGATTGTGGCGAGGATAAAATCAGTTAGTGCCTGTGCAGTGCTCTGAATAGACCAGGGCATTAGCACCCAGTAAACATTGGTTATTATTGATAATATCATATCCTACCACCAACATAGTGCTTGGTTCATAAATGCAAAAAAATTATTGGCTGAAGTGAATGAATGCCACTGCTTTAATTTACACTCTTATTATCTTTGCTTGGACAATAGCAATAGCCACCTGGCTGGGGTTATTTCTGAGAGACACTCCCCCATCCCTTACCCCATCCATTCTACACACTGATGTTAGGGTTATAAGTCTAACAGACAAATATGAAGGTATGGTGTCACTCCATTGCTTAACACCATCCAGTGATCCCCAGTCTCCACAGGTAGCCAGGCAAAATCCAAACTCTTTAGAAGAGCCTACGTGATGGACTCCTGTGATCTGGCCCTCACCCCCTCACTCCAGTTACACCATCCAGTGACAGTTCCCCAAAGAAGCCACCTTCTTTCTCCCCTCTGTTCTTTTGCAGGCTGTTCCCCCAGCTTGTAATGACCTCTCCCTACTCTATCTAGCTGACAAAATTGTCATTATCTTCAATTGCAGCAATGACATCAGGTTCTGGATGCAGGCATTTTAGGCAGAGTTAGGTACACATGTTACTGTAGCATTTATCAAATTATACTATAATCATTTGTTTACACATCAACCCTACCCACTGGGCTATGAGTTCCTTGATGCTGAAAGCCAGATCTTATTCAGATTTGTATTCCTGGCCAGAAGCACAGGGTCTATAGTAGAAGCTTAATATATGGTTGCTGAATGGATGGTTAGTTTAAGAAGTACCTAATACACCTTGGAATTTGTATTTCCCTGAATCTTGTTTTGGTTGTTACCTTTTTAATAGAAATAGTCACTAATGCTTAGGTTTACAAGTTTATTGAGTTCTAATTTTGTCCTTTAAAATGAACAATGCCAATATCATTCATTCATCCGTTAACCGCCAATAAATGTTTATCTGGAGACATTTGTCAAATACTGGACTTGAAGTGTACATATCAGACAAGCCTCTTCTCCTTATAAGGTTCACAAATTATTAAGTCTATTAAGTATTAAAGGGATAGCATGGAAAACTATATTCACTATCTTGTGACAAATCATAATAGAAAAGAATATATATAAAAAGGATGTATATATATATGTGTGTGTGTGTGTGTCTGTGTCTGTGTCTGTGTCTGTGTGTGTGCTGTGCTGTGCTTAGTCACTCAGTTGTCCCCAGCTCTTTGCAACCCCATGGACTATAGCCCGCCAGGCTTCTCTGTCCATGGGGATTCTCTAGGCAAGAATACTGGAGTGGGTTGCCATGCCCTCCTTCAGAGGATCTTCCCGACCCAGGGATTTGACCCAGGGATTCAACCCAGGTCTCCCACATTGCAAGCAGATTCTTTACCCTCTGAACCACCAGGGAAGCCCAAGAATACTGGGTGGGTAGCCTACCCCTTCTCTAGGGGATCTTCCCAGATCCAGGAATCGAACTGGGGTCTCCTGCATTGTAGGTGGATTCTTTACCATCTGAGCCACCAGGGAAGCCCATATATTTGTGTACATATATGTACACACATACATATGTATGAAACTGGATCACTTTGCTGTACAGCAGTAATTAACACAACATTGTAAATCAGTAAAATGTCAATAAATTTTTTTAAAAAAGTATTCAGGGGAGAAAGTACCAGTAAACACAATGAGTATATAAAATTACAAATTGGGGGGAGAGTTGTGAAGAAAAAGAACAGGAGACGAGGAGAAAGAATTACAGGTGGAGCATTCTTTAGGTAGAGGGGATGGGAACTTCTCCTTGAAGAGGGGCCATTTGAGGGGAGACCGAAGGATGGACAGGGGTGAGTTGTGCAAAGTCGTGGGGAAGGGACCTCACAGGCAGAAAGAGCAGTGTATGTAAGGAGCCTAAGCAAGTGAAAGGTGAGGCTGGAGTCTTGGAGGTGAGGGTTAGGGAAGTGAGCCTACAGAAGCTGCCAGGGCCTTTGTCTGCAAACTGGATACTAATCTCAGTGAATAGGGAACTAACTGAAAGTTAATCCGGGGAGTGACAAGAACCTCTAAGAGGGCTGTGCCTGTGAGCACCCTGTGTACCACTCTGGATTTTAATGGACAAAAAAGCAAGTAAGAGCCCTCAGTCCTGATTAAATCAGCAAAGACTTTAATCACCTTCCCCACCCCCTGGCATACTGGGGAGAGATGGCCTTCAAAGGACACATGTGAGAAGATCCTAAGCTGTCCTGGCCATTCAGGTGAAAGTTGTCATCTCCCTCAAATGACCGCATCTGTCGAAAGACACAGTCAGGTAGTCAGGAAGTAAGGGTCCTTTCAGGCCTGACATGAGTCCCCTGAAGCCAGGTGGATGGAAACAGTATCCAAGCCGGGTGCCAGCCTGGGGAGAGGGCTTCATTGTCCCTGGGGAGACCTCACAGCCTGGAACATTCTCCCTCCTCCCCTATCTATCCCCAGCACCCTTGCTCCTGCGATTTGCAAGGCCCCCCGCTGGCCTTGCAGTTCCACCAGGACAAAGCAGGGTAAATGTGCTGTGAACCAAGCTCTTCCACGTGCTCTCGGTTCCACGAACAAAAAAAAAAAAAAAAACTGACCTGTTTCCGATCAGGTTTGGCGGTTGGGGCTCCCAGCTCTCAGCCCTCACTGGATGCTGTTGCAGACCGCACCTCCCACCCATTCCTGGCAGCCCGAGTGTGAGCGCGCTTCCCTCTCTGCAGCGCCACTGGGGGTTAGGGTTGAACAGGAAGGCGGCTCCATCGCTCTGCACAGCGGCCCTTCAGACCTACTTGAGACAACCTATCACTCACACTTCAGGCTGCCAGTCAAGGACGGGAGCCGGGAAGAGTCTACACAGAGATCCTTGCGCTGAAATTAAGTGCCAGGGTTTTACACGGATCTTTCACACCTTGCCGATCCTATCACCCAGTTCCCCGGTGAGTGGGAGTCAGCTGTTCTGATTACACCCGAGCTCCCCTCGTTAGTGGGGGTTTGGAACTCAACAACCCGCGCAGTTTGTGCACCCACCCTCACGTTCCCCCCACCCCAGTCCTGCTCAAGACAGGGACTCGTCTGTTCCCCCAACTGGGTTTCCTCCCAGAGAGCCACTCCACCACTTTCTGATCAGCACCTCTCCTTAACCGTTTGGTTGCACGGGCCTCTGGGGAGCCGGTTCTGGCCCCAGAGGAGGTGAGGGTAAAGAAGAGAGAAGGATCACTGCTCTCAGGACAGAAAGGGTCTGTCTTCTCCTGGGTTCTTCAGACAACCCCGGGCTTCCTTCCTCAAATCACGCCAGCTCCTAGCTGGCACTCTCTGGCTGAAATGTATCAAAATGTTCCGCTTTTAGCCCGCGGTTTGGCTCCATAGAAGGAGCACTGCAGCCGGAGTCAGTGGGCATGGTCTTGCCAGCTTCTGACTGTGTCTCCGAACCACTTCTCCAGTTCCTCGGGCATGGGCTCCTCCCCTCTGCGATGGGAAGAGAAAGGGAAGCGAAAGCTGCCCCGGAGGATCTCGAGGGACATTCTGGGAGTCTACAGAGGTGGCAGCTCTGCGGGTCTCCCAGCCCTAGACGCCCACAGCCCTTATAGACGGCCCCTCTCCCTGGATCCAGGGCGCCGCACGCACCCAGCATCTGCGTCCCTCCCTCCCGACCCCCCAAGTCCTTGGCTCCGCTATATTCTTCCTCGTCGAACGGACACTTTCGCCTGTCCCCGCAGCCGCACGGTCTGCGGCACACATCCGAGGAGCCTCAAGATTCGAGCAGGAGGGCCGCTCGCCAGAGAGAAAGAACGAAGAGGTTACCTGGGCTGAGGGGGCGGGGCCGGGCCGGGCCGGGGGCGGGGCCTGAGCCGGCCTGGAGGGCGGGGCCTGCCCGGGGGCGGGGCCGGCGAGGTCTTCCGGGGCCCCCCGCGTGGGGCTCAGCTTCTGCGACTGCGAGGAGCGAGCCGAGGTGTGCGAGGCGCGGGCAGACTTCCCCGGAGGTGAGAGCTCTGCAGCAGACGAGGGCAGGTCAGGGCTGCTGGCGCCCGGCAGGGACGGGGCGGGGGCCTGGAGCCCCAGGGGGCGGGAAGCCAGCCACCTGTGACCACCCGGCGCCTCTTCCACTGGCAGAGGGGTCCTGGGTTGTTCACAGCTCTCCTCCTGCGCCCCAGGTTCCCATTCCGTGGACCCATTCCCTGGACCTCGCTCTTGGCTTCTCGAGGGGCATCCCTGGGGGAAAGGAGAAAGGGGGAGCACATGGATACCTTGCCAGCGGGACTCTGGAAACTTTGGCTGTGAGGAAGTCACTTGCACCTCCACCTAGGAACAGTGCTATGAGACTTTCTCCTTTTCACTTTTGTCCCCACCCTGAGAAGGGCAGGTGGCTTCACTATCTTCCTTAGAAAAGGGAAATAGCCACCTTCAGAAGGACCACTGGAAATCCCAGAAAGTTACTGAGCTGCTCAACAAAAGGCCTTGAACCCCCACATCTCCACCCCCATAACACCAGGTAGAACAGCCTGGCAAAGACTCTGAGGTAAACAGTTTAAAATGAAAAATCTGCTTGTGAAGATAAGAGCATAGTGGCAACACTCCTGGGAAACCACAGATGGAATATTTTTTTAAGGGATGAGGCCAGGGTTAGTGGATTGTCCTGGGGGGAGGGGTGTTGTCCCAGGAAGTCCGCCGAGGCCGTGTTGGGTGGGAATTGATGGCGGGGGCTTTCCCTTGCAGTGGGCTAGCTGTGTAGTCACCTGGTGTTTCGAACACCTGGCCAGCACCTGGACCCAGAAGCAAGCAGGTAATCCCAGTGTCCTTCAGACAGGTGCCCTTGCTGGGCAGTGACCCAGCGCACATCGTGTCTCCAGGTGCGTTCTGGGATGCTGCCCTCTTGCTCAGTGCCTGGAAGAGGCTGATAGTGACCACACACTGATGTTGGAGGGCTGCCCCGGGGAGCAGCCAGGCCCTGGCCAAGCGTGTGTCATCCGATCACTTCTCCCTGCATTTACTCAGCCAGGCTGAGTATTGACCAATCTGTCCAAGGACTCCTGGACTCTCAGACTCACTTCATCCTTGTGCTTGTGGACAGAAGGCAGTGGCCAGCAGCTTCCCGTTGTGCCCAGCATCCCACATCCCTCCCTCCTGACCTGGGGAGGGCACAGCCCATCAGAAAGGAAACCTTGGAAGAGGAACCTGGGAGAAGGCCTGTGGTGCTCGATGCTGATCCCCAAGTTGTGGGATTGTGAGGACATTCCAGAGGGTTCCCAGAGGAGGGAACCAGGCCAACACTAGTTACTGAGTGTATTTTAACAGTCCCTTTGGCCACACCCCTGCATATCAGCCTTCTGGTGCTCCTGTTCTAAATGACTGCGCAGAATCATCCATTCCCTCGGGTATTAGAGCTCTGAGTAGATCGAGAATCTTTTAGAGTCTGTGGTTTGAATGCCGAGCCATCCCTGCCAGCTTTGGGGGTTTGTTTCTACGGAGGCAAGGCTTCTGAGGAAGTTGTATCCCAGAGCTTTCTTTGTTTATTTCCCTGTCTCTGGAAGTTTGGGTTGCTGAGTGCTGAAATCAAAATAGGCCTGTTTGTCTATTCCTGCTCACAGACTCGGAGAGCAAGAAAACACTGAAATGTGAAATGATGAATCTACTATGTTTGTTTCCCTTTTTGTTTTGTGGGAAAGAATGCAGAAAGCAGATGGAAATCTTCAGCCAGGTCTCAAGCTTTGGGAATTCCCAGTTCTGTTTTTGCAGTGCCTTCCCTGATATGGGGGCTATGACTTACAGTGTGCTCAGCTCTATGGGACCAACTCAGGTTGGTTGAGGGAATGTTCCTGCCCTTTAGAAGCTTTAAGGTTCAGAGGAGGAGAGAAACCAGCACTGTGTAACAGAGCAATCAAGTGAAATTTTGTGGCATGGTCTGCTGGTTCAAAGAAGATAGCCCGTGTGGTCTGGAAAAGGCAGAGAGGCTCTGGGAGCTGCTTAGCCTTCAGCTGCATTTAGAAACAATGGTCAGGCACCAGGCAAGGCAAAGGGGGAAAAGCCCCTGAAGCTCAGAATAGACAAAGGCACTCTCTCTCCCCTCTGCCATGCAGTCCACATTCTCTGCCTTCCTTCCCAGCTCCACCTCCTGCCAGTGTCAAGCGCCCTCTTCCACACTGACCTCTCATGCCATTCTGACCAGGCCTCTTCTGTATGCCTCTCTCTCCTTGCACTTGCTGTCCTGTGCCCAGGATTCTCTCTTTTGGGGAATCCTCTGCTTTTTGTTTGGGAGAGGGGAGCATATTTTTGGCTCTTTTCTTTGGCCACAGCATGGCACGTGGGATCTTATTTCCCCAAATAGGGATCGAACTCTCATCCTTTGCATTGGATGCTCAGAGTCTTAACCACTGACCCACCAGGCTAGTCCCTCTTCTCCATTCATATGTTCTTTTCATGTATACAAACACACACACATACACACATACAAACATTTCCCATCAGGGAAGTCCCCAGAATCCTCTGGTGTTTGGGAAGCATAAATAGCATCTCAAATAGCACCTTTCCCAAGGAAGACTTCCCTGGCTGGCTGCTCCCCTGGACTTCAGGCAGAGTTGGAGGGCTCCTCCTTCCCCTCCACTGCCCCATGACCAGACATCTACTGATTCCTATGCACTCTGTGTTGCCCAGTTGGCTTGAGGGGTTTTGCCCCACCAGCTGAGGCTGGGCTGTGTCTTACTCATCTAGCAGTCCACTTAGTGTCTGGCACATAGCAGACAGCACTCAGTAAATGATTCCTGATTGAAATTCAGCCATATGTGGGCACCAGGAAGCACCTCACTTACTTGTGGGTTAAGTGCTATTATTGGGAATTTAAAGACTGGATAAGCTTGGTGGAGGAATTCAGGTTTAATTCGGTGGCAGTGCTTAAAGCCCTTAGCAGCCCTGGGAAGATCCCCTGGAGAAGGGAATGACAGCTCACTCCAGTATTCTTGCCTGGAGAATCCCCATGGACAGAGGAGCCTGGTGGTCTACAGTCCATGCAATCACAAGAGTCGGACATGACTTAGTGACTAAACCACCACCACCACTGGCTCAGAACAGACTGCAACGTCCTTCTTGATCTGGCCCCAGGGTGTCCTCTCCAGCCTCCCCCCCGACCAGTTCACACCTTGAACTTACACTTCCATCTTATGAACCGGTTGGATCACAGCAGACTCAGGCCCCGGCTTCCTTGACTCTGTTGTTTGACAGCCTCTGCCAGGAAGGCCCACTGCTGTTGAGAGCTTACCCTTCCCCATCCATAGCACTCAGCTTCTGGATCCCCTGAGTGTAGAGGTCCCTCAAGCTGGGTTTGCATGTCCTCCTCTGGGCCTCGCTGCCTGCCAGCACATCCTCTCACAGCATCATGCCCTCTTGTGGCTGCCTCCTGCTCCTGACCCTTAGCTCCCAGGTCACTTGGGCTGGGTTTGTCCTTGATGAAGCCCTCTCAGCTAACAACTTTCTTGGGAGAAAGTGCTCAATAAACAGGCATTGGATATAGAAAGCTGAACCATCCATCCAATGCCTGTTTATGCCATTTCCATTGATTGGAATTCTAAAAGCAAGGACAACACGAGAGGTGTTTGAAAGGAAAAAAGTAAGACTTGGTGATGAGCAATATGAAGAAGGAAAAGAGAAGATTGGCATATAATCCTGCGAGGCAGGGGGAAATTGGACTCAGGGAAGGTCCACTCCATGACTCTGAGTGCCATGCAAAAATGTTTCCACTTTCTGGAGGATTTTCCAAAATATTGTTAAGTCACCTTGGGGTATTCTTGCATCTAAAGTTATTGCAGGATGCCCAAGTGGGGATGTCCTTTAATCAGCAGAAATGTGCACTTTGAGTGCAGATGTGATCAGGGTTAGAGGGAGGTGAAGGGAGCTCAGAGAGGATGGTCCAGCTTGTGGAAGCGAATGCAATCACTGCAGGAAGAAACTAAGCTGGTCTTGGGGAGAACCTATATTCTGGGGGTGGTGGTGGGAGAGAGGAACTGATGGAAAACAGAAAGAGAGAAGAAAATCAAAGAAGCCAAGGGGGGAGATAGTTCAAGAAGAGATGCGTGGCCAAAGCTATCTGTGCCAAAAAGAATGGCGATTCAGACAAAACAGATGAGAAGGAGGCGAGCTTTGAGAGTGGCACTCCCATAGGAAAGCCAGATCTCGTGGGGTCAAAAGAGGCTGATTAATGGGCAGTGGAAACATTGGGCGGAGTCTTCAGACCTCACATCTGTGGAATTTGGCCTCGGCAAAAGGATAGATTTTTTTCTCAGCAGGAAGTGGGGAGAGGTCATGTCAAGAAAGGATAGTTTTGTTTGTTTTGTAAGAGATCTAACCACAGTTCCATGCAGGAGGGAAGAGCCCATGTATGCTAAGGAATATGGATGAATTGCCCTGCTCACATTGGTTGTGTTCCATTTAACCTTGCTCCCCAACAGTTGCCCCAGGGAACTCTCATTTGGGGTAAGCTCCCAAGCCATGGTACTGCCAAATCCAAGGAGATGATGTTGCAACCTGGAAGCAGTTCATCCCCACCCACCTCCCTGACCCGTGGCAAACTCATCTCAAGTGCCCCAAACTTGACTTTGCTTCATAATGGTGTGGGCCAGATGTTTTCTCCTTGACTGTGCACAAATTCATGACACCAGTAATAATAGCAGACACACAAACAGCATTTACTCTGAGCCAGACACTGTTCTGAGTCCCTGTAAGATGGGTCTTGTTCTTATTCTCATTTTTCTGATGACAAAAATGAGGCCCAGGGAGCTCACCCAATGACACAGTGGTGAGGGGGAAGCAGGGTTCAACTGGGTGTATCTGGCTTCAGGGTCTGTGTACTTAAAGTGAAAAGAAAGTGAAGTCGCTCAGTTGTGTCTGACTCTTTGCGACCCCATGGACTGTAGCCCACCAGGCTCCTCCATCCATGGGATTCTCTAGGCAAGAGTACTCAAACCACTACATTAAGTAGGGTGAGCAGCTCATGCTTTACTGTAGATGGATGTTTGTGATTCCAGCTTTATTGAAGAATTCTTAGTCGTGGTGCTGCTGACAGCATGACTTATCCAAGGTCATCAAATCCGTTTATCTATCTGTCTATTCATTGTGGGTTAGACTAGCTTTACTAGTCATAAATAATTTAATCATCAATAAATATCTACCACGTGCAGGACACTGCCAGGGACCCAGAAATATGACCTATATGTGTCATCTCATTGAATCCTCATAACCACTCTATTCTGTAGACAGGCCAACTGAGCCAGCATTTGAAGGTGGCCATAATGAAGGCCATAATAAATCCGCCTGCAATATGGGAGATCTGGGTTCGATCCCTGGGTTGGGAAGATCCCCTAGGGAAGGGAAAGGCTAGCTACTCAAGTATTCTGGCCTGGAGAATTCCATAGACTATATAGTCCATGGGGTTGCAAAGAGTCGGACATGACTGAGTGACTTTCACTTTCAAGTGCTTTACAATATCGTGTTGGTTTCTGCCATACATCAACAGGAACCTGGGTGTGGACCCTTTGGGGCTTCCCTAGTGGCTCAGATGATAAAGCATCTGCCTGCAGTGGAGGAGACCTGGGTTCGATCCTTGGGTCAGGAAGATCCCCTGGAGAAGGAAATGGCATTTCCTTCTCCAGCATCCCTGCCTGGAAAACACCATGGTTGGAGGAGCCTGATAGGTTACAGTCCATGGGGTCACAAAGAGTCGAACATGCCTAAGCGACTTCACTTACACTTTTCATAATGAAGGCAAGATGGAAAACCACTTTCAGCCCTAAGTTTCTGTGTTCTGACGTTCATGGTCAGAGACTTAACTGGTTCTAGAGTATTCCAAGGCTAACTTTATTTTCTTTCTCAACACACACAAGGTTTGCGAGTATGAATCAGTAACGTGCTCAGTTGTGCAAGAAATACTGCCCCGCCTTTTATTTTGTAGAGATCAACTTAATATTAGTTTGCAGCCTTTGTCTCACCAGGCTGGCAAGAGCAGAACACACCCAGGGTGGTGTCACGATTTCCAGATCTTATGCAGTGCTGAGAGCTCGGGGTGGGGTTGGGGGGGATCCTGCTCATCAGTCTGATCCACTCAGGTTACCACTGAGAAGGCTGCTGACCCCGCCTCCCTGGTGGTCTCTGCTACTTTTGGACTGGCCAGCCAGACTCTAGGGGCTTGCCAAAGTCCTGTCCTCCCGGGACCCCCAGACCTCTCTTCCTTTCATATTTCTTCCAGACCTCCCTGCTTTGCCCCTCCGACTTTACTCCTCTCAGGACCTCCTGGAAAAGCCTCTGTGTCCCGGACCTAAGTCCCTGTTTCGGAAATGAAAGCCAGAAGATTCCGCAGGTTACTCCTGAGGACAGTCCTGTTATATCCCTAGCCTGGGGCAGTGATATCAGGAGACTGTAGAAGATGGAAGTGGGCAGGGGATGGAAATACATGGAGGGGGGAAAAGTTTTCTACTCTTAAAAGATGATCTAGCCACAGGAGCAGTCCCCTCTGAGAGTAAATTTCTAGGTGGGAAAAGTTGCTGTTTGAGGCCAGGATATTCGTGTGTGCCTGCTAAGTGTCCAACACGACTATGCCTTCAGTCGTGTCCAACTCTTTGAGACCCCATAGAGCGTAGCCCACCAGGCTCCTCTGTCCATGGAGTTCTCCAGGCAAGAATACTAGAGTGGGTTGCCATGCCTCCTCCAGGAGATCTTCCCAACCCAGGGATCGAACCCACAGCTTATATGTCTTATCTTCTGCTTTGGTAGGTGGGCTCTTTACCGCTAGCACCACCTGGGAAGCCCCCGGATATATGTAAATCCATTTTCTTTATCCATTTTATTGGTACATCCCTTGTGGCCCAGCTGGTAAAGATTCCACCTGCAATGTGGGAGACCTGGGTTAGATCCCTGGGTTGGGAAGATCCCCCGGAGGCAGGAAAGGCCAGCCACTCCTGTATTCTGGCCTGGAGAATTCCATGGACTGTATAGTCTATGGGGTTGCAAAGAGTCGGACACGACTGAGTGACTCTCACAAGACCATTATTTTCCATAGATATTTTCAAGATTGTCTATAATAGATTCAAAAATTTGCCAAAAAGTAGGGGAGGTGATTGTGTCCTGGTCTGTGATGGCTGTCATGGCACTCAGCAAATCTCACTAGATAATTTGAAGGTTTCCAGGCTATTTTCATGCTTCTAGTTCAAACTGCCCATCAAACACATACAAAAACAGGACAAGGAAAGTTAAACTTGTCAAGGATACCCAGGTGATGGCCAAAGCAGAGCTAGAAACCACCTTTCCCCTCTCCTAGCCCAGAGCTCTTGCCTAGTGATCTCATGCATCTTTTAAAGAATCACCCAAAGGGCAGAGGAGCCCAGTTTCTTGCTGACTCCACCCTCATTCAGCAGGGAACACAGCCCCCCTTGGGCAGCTGGTCCAGGCTGCTTCCACACTCCACGGACCTCCCTGAGGTCCCTGGATGCCGGGCTCATGGCAAGAATGTGTCCTTATAACAGGGGTGTGTTTCCCAGCCCTGCCTGTCCTGCTCCCCGTCTTGGGGCACCACCAGTGAAATCATCCTTCCTCCTCTGCCCCCGGCAGGCCCAGAGATGGGGGACCCCTCTGCCTGGCCCAACTCCCTCCCTCTCCCTTCCCTTATCTCTGCCCAGGCTTGATTCAGCTGCAGAGCAGGCTTGATTCTACCAGCCCGGGGAGGTTTCTCATGATGCTTTTGTTAACCCAGCACAGCCTGCAGATCCCTCCCCAGACAGTTCTGAAGTGTTTTTTACTCTCTCCTCACATTTCCATCCTCTGTGTCTAAGGGATCATAGTTTAATAAGGTTTCTCTTCACCATGCCTCTCCCCAACTGCTTCCAATTTACATCACAATCCAAATGATTTTTGCTGCACTTAGCGGATTGTCTGTGTCATTACTTTCAGGGGATGCAGTATCAGACTTCCCAGCTCGCCCTCTGCTCAGGCTCCTGACCTTGCAGCTGCCTATCTTTCTTGGCAGTTTATTTTGCCCATGAACACTCAGAGCTTAGCTAAGTTGCTTTCAGGGAGACTGTCAGTCTTATATGTTAATTTTCTAATTGAGAATGTTGTGCTGCCGGAGGAAGACAGGCAACTAAGTCAATAACTGTTAAGTGTCAGACTCTGCAACCCTGTGGACTGCAGCCCACCAGGCTCCTCTGTCCGTGGAATTCTCCAGGCAACAATGAGTGTGTTGCCATTCCCTTCTACAGGGGATCTTCCTGACCCAAGGGTTGAACCCAAGTCTCCTGTATTGAAGGCAGACTCTACCGTCTGAGCCACCAGGGAAGTCAATGCCTTGGTGAACTCTTTTCCCAAGGATTTTTAGGTGTGTCATGCTAGTTGTTAGGTTTTAATAACTGCTCAGATGGAATTATTTTTTGCAGTCAGATGCTTTAAAACTGGGTGCTAAAGAGTTTATAATGAGCAGACAGAAGAGAAGCCGTTTCATACCTGAACCATTTTGGTTTTCATCCTGTCTCAGTGCCTCTGGATGGTTTGTGGGGACCACCACCTGGAGATAGTAAAGACTATAAGGAAAGCTTTTGCATTAATTTCCCATGAGTGCAGAAAAGGGAAACACCAAATCACGCCAGTGTACTAAGAAATTCTGTTTCCTTCTCTCCCTGTTTCCCTTGAGTGGCTTCCAAAAGGAATACATTTTCGGTGAGGTGCAGTTGGATAAATGCTGTCTGTCTACTAAAGAAGCAAGAAATATTAGAGGATTATGCATCAATAACTGGTTCTCTGGGCGGGCACTAGAGTCTCCTCAGAAGCCGCTGAATATGCTTCCCTGGGGAAGGAGAAACTGTTATTGTTGCCATTGTATAGATGATTAAGTTGGTGATCAGAGAGGTTAAGCACTTCCTTGAGGTCACACATCCATTAAATTTTGGAGCTAGGATTTGAATCCAGCTACACACTTAGTTGTCATTTTGACCTTTCCCCGCAAATCAAAACCGTGTACACTGCCCAACAGATTCAGAATCTCAAAGGATGTGGGGGTGGGAGTGAGGGTGGATAATTCCTTCTAAAGTCCGTGCTAGAAAGGAAAATACATCACACTCCTATTTTGAAATTCAGTCGCAGCCTCCTCTCCCTATGTTCCAGGAATGGCCAGCCTGCCAGGAGCGTTTGCAGGCTCTCTAAGCTTAAGCAAGCAATAGGAACTTCCCCGCAGGGCTCAGTTGCGAGCCATTATGGCCTCCACATTCCTCCGCCCAGACTTTCCGGAGGCTCTCGGAGGGCTCCTGCCTCGGTCTCCGCCCTTTGTGCGCCCCCTGCTGGTCTCCAGGAGAGGCGCCTGTGCTGGAGCCAGAGAAATGGTACCCAAGCTCTCCTGTTTCCTCGTTGTTGTTGCTTAGTTGCTAAGCTCCAAGTAAAATGATGTGACCTGCCCAGCTTCCTTCCCTCTGAAACGTCAAATAACCCTCCTCGAGCAACCATCCGATGCTTCAGTCTTCAGGACTGAGAAGAATTGGGAGTGAATGTATGGTCCCCATTTCTCCAAAGTGATCACGCAGCATCCGGTTCATACATCGTTCCTGGGGGGTTTGAGGCGGCCTGAGTAGTGAGCAGTGAGGCCCATAATAGAGCTCTCAAGTCCTTAGGGTTCATGGTCACTGAACTAGCATTATCAGTATTACCTGGAGGCTTGTTAGAAATGCAGAATCTCAGGTCCTCCCCCAGACCAGCTTGAGTCAGAATCTGCACTTCCGCAAGATCTCTGGGTGATTCATATGCAAATCATCTTTGGAGGCTCTGTATCTCTTTTGCAGTGTCCACAATTTTTATTTTTTGAAGATCAAAATGACAAGTTTACAGCTGGATTCAAATCCTAGCTCTGCAATGCAATGGTTATGTGACTTTAAGCACATACTTAACCTCTGAGCCACAGTTTACTTATCTATAAAACAGTGAAAAGAACTATATGGCATCCTTAACTTTCAGGACTCATCTCATCCTAAATCTGAGACTCAATAATTGCCCAACGTCTCCTAGATCAGCCATAATTTACCTAGTTGTACTGCTTAGAAACGTCAAACTCTGATGGCAAACTGAGCTCCTTCCCTAAAAACCTGCAAGCTCTCTGCTTTCTGTGGAGCAGATGATGGACTATCCTCATCCTTTGTGTGAGCCCCTGGCAAATGACCTCAGAACTGTCTTGAAGGGGACATCTGGGTCCAGGGGAGGCGTTTCCTCCCCACCGCCATGACAATAAAGATGGAGTGGATTGTGAAAGCGTGGAGTTCCCTCCACAGAGTGACAAGGGAGAGAGCCTCCCCACCCGACCCCTTGACCCAGAGACTGGACCTGAGATTTCTCCAGGTCCCTTCAGCTCTGATGTTCCAAATGCCTTAGTTTACAAAAGGCTTTTCCAATTCCACTTAATCAAGGACACACTGAATGTTTTAAATTCCCCCACAGATAAAAATCGCTGTGTGGCATAGAAAACTATCTCCGTAATGTTCGCTGCTTCTCCCTCCTAATTAGCTTTCCTGTTCTCCCTTAGGAAAGCAAAAACTCTTTCTCCTAATTCACCAGAAAAACACTGACCACCATCTTCACTGCGAGGAGGTTGGCAGAGTCTTAGGAACTAAAGCCTTTAAACAATCAGGGACCTCATGTCTCTAGAATAAGAACACACCAGAAGCCCCTTGTGCTGGGACTGGAGGTAAGTACTCCTGATGAAAATCACCCTCCTTCAGAATATGAATGGGAAACAGCTCACCAGGTGCTTCAGTTGTGCTGTGTGCCTCGGGGGTACTGCTTGAGCAAAACTGGGTCCTTGCCCTCAGGAGATGGGCAGACTGGAGGAGGAATGAGGTGATGAAAATGCCATCGTGGACACGTCCACAGAACCAGGGCAGAAGATAAAGCACTTGTGGGAATATGAGAACTGTTTCATGGAAGACTTGGCCTCTAGGGTAGCCTGTGAGGGGTGAGTTGGGGTTGGGTAAACAGATGAGATGAGGACAAGCACTCCAAGCTCAGGATCAGCAGAAGCAGAGAAGTTGGATGGAGGCCACACTGGGAGAAGGCAAGTTATCCCTGGAGCCCAGGCAAGACTAGAAAAGCCAGAAGGTAGATTGTCTGGAGTTTCCCCCTCTGGCCAGTGAAAGGATTCAGGCACTAAGGGACCCCTCTAATCAGCCATTCCAGGCATAGATTAGAATCCATGTGGAGTCTTGCCCCCTGAAGAGTCTGATCCTTGTGGTCAGGAGGAACCAGAAGGTTTCTGGTCAGAGCCGTGCCTCCTACAAGCTCCCTCGTGTAGCTGAGTGAGAGTTGCAGGTTTGGGGGTAAGACTTGCTGTGGGGGTGGGTAGGGGGTCAGTCACTGCAGCAACCTGGACAGGAGGGAGCAGCAACCCAAACAGCTGGAAATGAAGGGAATCGATGCTGGTGGTGGTGTCCTGAGATAACATCACAGGACTGGCCACCATCGGCACTGATGTACTTGAGGCTTCTTTCAGTGAAGGATTAAAGAAGCTGATCTGACTTTACCCACCTCTTTAGAGTTTCGTATGTACTGAAGATGGAAATAAGGGTCCACAACCAAAGATGAATAGAGCACTGTGTTTGATGAATCAGAAAGGCTACAGCCCCAAGTGCTCTGAACGTGGAGGAAATGCTACAGATGCCCAAGAGGGTATTTCAAGCTATGTCCAGAGGTGGAAGAAGAAGGAGGGGCATGCTCCCTCTCAGAGGCTATTGTAAGCACAGATAACCACTCCCAGGTAGGATGGGAGAGAGCAGATGAGATGGGGCTGCTCCAAAGGGCCCCAGGTTCCCCCACCTGGACCAGCCCATCCAAGGAACCCAGAGCGCAGACCTGCCCTCAGCACCCTGGTAGCTGGCCCTGCAGGTCATGAAGAGAGAGGAGGACCCAGAGGCATGATGTGACAAATTGATTCATTCAACAGATATTTACAAAATAAGCTACAAACCAGTGAGCTTGAGGGCTTCCCAGGTGGCTCAGTAGTAAAGAATCTGCCTGCCAATGCAGGAGACACAGGTTCAGTTCCTGAGTGGGGAAGATCTTCTGGAGGAGGAAATGGCAACCCCCTCCAGTATTCTTGCCAGGATAATCCCATGGACAGAGGAGCCTGGTGGGCTACTGCCCATGGGGTCACAGAGTCAGACATGACTGAGCACAGCACAAGATGTATAGTGAGCCTGGCAGCTGATGTGGACAGCCTCCTGGAAGAGATCTGGTCTCAGGTCTGCAGCTCTGAGGAAGGGTGGCGGGAACCCCTGCAGGTACGCGTAGGTTCTAGACCAGCAAGTTGTATCAGGCTCAGCTCATTTCCATCCTGACAGCGTTACCAGCTTCCAGCAGCCCTGGGAATACAGCAAGGCATTTGACTGAGTCTCTCGTGATCTCCCCTGCCACCCCATGACACATGAAAGGGAAGTTTCTTGCTGGGCTAGACGTACAAGACCAGCTTTGTATCAAGGCATCATGTGACAGAGAGATGCAAACAGACCCTAAGGAGACTCCAGGTGCCAGCAAGTCAGTAAACCATTCTCCAAGGGCACACCAGCGCATAGAGACCCACTCCACTGATTTTCTGCTTCCTCTTTGGAGAACAGTCATCAGTTACCAGGCTTTGCCCTGCTGTGTTAATCCATGATGGCCACGGAAGCTGCTCCTGACTGTCTCTGCTCAGGCGTGTAATGGGTCTAAGGAAAAGGGTGGGTGGGTAGCACACTTTCCTTTTTGTTTGCATGAATGAACTGCCAGGGCCTGCCAGTGGAGCACCTTTTGCACCCAGGTATGCACAAGCGAGCCTCCCTCTCTGGCTGCACCAGCCTGAGCGGGCTTTGCTTCAGACCCACCACGCTCTCTGCACGCCAAAGCCCACCTCCCAGTGGCTTTGCGTGGTGCTCCCACCCGGATGGGCCTTGAGCCCCCCGGTGGGCCTTGCTGGGGGACACAGGGAGTCCCTGGGTGGCTGCAGCACATGACAGGTCAAGAGCCAGGCCTTCCTGGACTTCCCTGGAGGCTCAGTAGATAAGAATCCTCCTGCCAGTGCAGGAGGCACGAATTTGACCCCTGATCCGGGCAGATCCCACATGCTGTGGAGCAGCTAAGCCCATGCACCGCAGCTATTGACGCCTGTGTGCCCTGGAGCCCGTGCTCCACAACAAGAGAAGCCACTGCAGAGAGAAGCCTGTGCCCCACGACGGAGAGCAGCCCCCACTCGCTGCAACTAGAGAGCGCCTGTGTGCCACAGTGAAGACCCAGTGCAGCCGTAAATAAATAATTTTTTAGAAAGAAAATAGTTTACAAAGACAAAGGGAGCCAGGCCTTTTTCTCCTAGAAATAAGAAGCAAGGTTTCAGTGGCTTCTGAGAGGGCCAAGGCCAGGCAGGATGGGCAGGGGAACCAACAGAGGTTTGCAATCACCCCTGGGGGTAGGAGAGAGGGTGACTGCACGGTTGGATTCTGCGCATTTGTGTGAGCACCAGTGTGGTTCCTCCCAACAGAACTATAGCCACTGGGTGTAGGCATGCAGCAGGCAGGCAGCCGGTGTAGACAGATGGGAGAGAAGAGCAAGGAGGCATCCGGGTTGAAGGTGTTGGCAGAGGGTCTGAAGAGAAGGTCCGTGGGGTGTAGAATGATGGGGAGGTGGAAAGGGCAGATGCATTTGAAGAGCAGAGAAGGTTTGAGAGGGATCAGGAGGCCATCAGAGAGTCAGCCTAGTGGAGGGAAGGGCCCAGGAGACCTGGAAGGTGCAGGGTCATGCTGAGAGCGTGGGCGATAACTCAGCATTTTCAAAGGGGTCATCTCGGGAAGGAGTGACTGTGGGGTGAGGTGGACCTTCACTTGGAGCTGAAGGGGGTGAAGGGCTGAGAAGTTCACCTTTCCCCAGGAGCCCATCCCTTTGTGACCAAGAGGAAGTGACCACAGACCCGCAGATGAAGACCCAGAGGTGGGCTGCAACAGTACTCCCACACTGACCTCCTTGTGCAGCCACACCGGAGGCACTAGGTTTAGAGCGGAGTCAGAGCTGTGTGGCCTTAAGTAAGCTACTTAACTTCTCTGGGCCTTAGTTTTCTCATGTGTATAATCGTACCTTCTCAGGTAGCTCAGTGGGTAAAGAATCCATCTGCAATGCAGGAGATGCCGGTTCAATTGGGTTGGGTTGGGAAGATCCCCTAGAAGAGGGCATGGCAACCCACTCCAGTATTCTCGCCTGGAGAATCCCATGGACAGAGGAGACTGAACTGCTACAGTCCATAGGATTGCGAAGAGTCAGACACGACTAAAGCAACTGAGCATGCAAAGACTTGGGAGGATGCAGAAAGGGAGGAAGCTCAGAGCTCTGTGGGCATGAGCGTGTAGGCAAAGGTATCCACTCTGTGGTATTGTAGTTATTAGGATATACTTCTTTCCTCCCTCCAGACTCGAGTCCAGTGGTTCTCAGGTGTGAATGTGCGTCAGAACCACCCAGAGGGCTTGATAGAACAGCCTGCCAGGCCATGCCCCAGAGCTTCTGATTCAGGAGGTAGGGGAGGGGGGCCAGGTAGCACTGATGCTGCTGGTGCAAGGACACCTCTTGGGCATCACTGCTCTAGAGTCTCTACAGACGGTGAGACCTTGGCAGGCAGAGGACCCCCAAGATCCAGCAGTGACCAGCACAGAGCAGGGGTTTGGCCTGGGAAGAGTGACTCCAGGACCAGCACAGATTCTCAATACAGCAGCTGGTCCCATGAGAAGAGGTGGTGTTGAGTGAAAAAGAAGTCACTCGGGAAGAGCCTCAAAGTTATGGTGGTTTGTGTGAAAGCTGGATTTGTATCTGGGGAGCAAACGCTGAGGTTCACAGCAAAGCAGTCACCCATGCATTTTATTGGAACTGCTGTCAGAGGCAGAATGCTGGTCTGGAAGGACCATGGCCCTGGCGACACTGCTGGCTCCAGAGTCCTCATTTGCTGGCTTGTTCCGATGACGTGATGCTGTGTCCTGCATCTGGAGAGCACGTTTGCCCTGGGAAGATCACCGTGTCCACTGGCCTTGAGCCTTTTCCCGAGAATGAACTTGAATGTCTCCCCATGTGGACTCGGTCCACGATTTTTATTGTTCTATGAACCTGGGAGAAACCCTCCCCAGCACCCATTTGGAAATGAATTAACTGTTTTGCTCAGACAGCGATTGGTTCTCCATGCCCAGTGCCCCGGCCTCCTGCCAGATGTGGGCCACCACCTGCCAGGAGAAACGTCCTCTCTCCAGCCTTGAGGCCAAGCTCGGAATCCCAGGTGCAGCCAAAGAGCCCATTATGAGTATTATTTATTAAGAACCAAGTATTAAATTAGCACAGGAGCAGTCCTGGCCCAGGCCAGCAGGATTTGCCAGCCAACTGTGGTGCCCAGGGAGCAGAGACACCCCTGGGTAGGCTTCCCTGCTTCCCGCAGAGACACCAAGGCTGGTAACTCACCCACTCCGAGGCCAGTGGCTCTGCTGGTCAGGCAATTAAGTCAAGAAAGGGAACCCGCTCTGCTGACGGCTGGGATTAAAGCTAAATGAATTCAACTCAGAGAAAAGGGCTGTGGCCCTTCTCCCTCTGGTCTCATTATCTTAATTAACAGTGTTTGGCAGGAGTATTGAGGCCTGCATTGATCGAGCTGCTCCTGTTACCCCTCAGAGCCCTGGACACAAGTGAGCCTCAGTAATAAAAACCCAATTCTCAACAGCCCTCTGAATTTCTTTCCAGCCCTCTTTCTCTAAGAAAAGCATGCGGTTTCTGACTTGGAGGGGGTCCTTTAGACCAGGGTTTCTCAGAGCGTGGCCTGAGGACCACTCTCCTCAAAGTATCTGGGATATGGTGATAAAATGCTCTTCCCCAGCTCCATGAGACCCATCCAGCTGAATCTCCAGGAGTCAGACTCTAGGAGTGGTGGTATTGCTTTTTTCTCTTTAATTTTGTTTTCTGATTGTGGTCAAATATACTTGACACTGTGCCTGCTTGCTAAGTCACTTCAGTCATGTCTGACTGTTTGCAACCCCATGGACTGTAGCCAGTTAGGCTCCTCTGTCCATGGATTCTCCAGGCAAGAATACTGAAGTGGGTTGCCATGCCCTCCTCCAGGGAATCTTCCTGATGCAGGGATCGAAACCACCTCTCCTGCAGCTCTTGCATTGCAGGCAGATTCTTTACTGCTGAGCCACCAGGGAAGCCCCATACTTGACATTAAGAACATTCATACTGTAGATGGTGGCTCACACAGTAAAGCGTCTGCCTGCAATGCGGGAGACCCGGCGTTCGATCCCTGTTTCGGGAAGGTCCCCTGGAGAAGGGAATCGCAACCCACTCCAGTATTCTTGCCTGGAGAATCCCATGGACGGAGGAGCCTGGTGGGCTACACAAAGAGTTGTACACGACTGAGCATTCATCTCCAGAAATTTCTCATCATTGCAAACAGAAACTCTGAACCTACAAAACCATAATTCTTCACCCCTCCCTCCAACACCTGGAAACGTGTATTCACTTTTTGTCTGTCTGAATGTGGCTAAGTCCCTCATATAAGTGGAATCAAACAGTATGTGTCTTTTGTGATTCACTTATTTCATGGAGAGTATCTTTAAGGTTCACACAAGTTGTTGAAGCGTGTGCCAGCTTTTCCTCTTTTTTTAGTAATATTCCATTTTATGGATGTACCACATTATCTTCTCATCTATCAGTGGACATTTGGGTCATTCCTACCTGCTGGCTGTTGTGCATAATGGTGTTATGAGTGTGGTGTGCAAATACCTGTACCGGTTCTAAGGTACCATCAAACTTGCAGCCATGTGAGCCGACCTTCTGAAACTGGAATCATCAGGAGAGATTTGACAACTCAGTATGCCCTGGCCACACCCTAGACCAACCAAATCACCCATAGATGGGACCCAGTTCCTGTATTTTATTTTAACTCCCCCAGTGGTTCCGATGTATGGCCAGGTTAGAGAACCATGGGTTTATACCAGTGATTCTAAAATTTGGGTGTGTACAAAATTCAGTTACTTGTTAAGAGTACACACCCTGAGAGTCTCTTTTAACTGGTCTATGGGAAGCCTGAGCTTCAGTGCTTGAACCTCTTCAGGTGATTCTCATATGTCACCAGAGTTGAGGACGGCTCCTTGCATTCAGTCTCCCACTGAGACAGGAACCTGCCGAGGCTGCTGGAGGTGACACTCTCTGCCCAAGGTTCTGAGCCCTTTGGCACCCAAGTCTGCACCGGTCCCCAGAGCTGATTCCTGAGCCAGCCCCACAAGTTCTCTAGACTCCATCACACAGGTGCAGAGGGTAGCTCATATATGAAACCTCCTTTTGTCCGACTCTTAATTTGAACTGTTAGCCTTGAATGAGAACCGGGTGTTCCGTTATAATGCTTGCTGTGAAATAACAACTTTGTTCCAACACGACTGACATCTTAAGGAACAGTATTGCTGTATTAGGGAAGATTACTCATATATTAGGGAACAACACGAACATATTAGTGAACGTGAAATTTGCATTTGCTTATCTGCCGTTTCTTAAGCTTTCATGGAGAAAACGACACAGCCGAACCAACCTACATATGATGAGGAAAAAGATCTCAGAAATCTGCCAGTGACCTTCACACTCTGTGGGTCTTTTGAGCCGACACCCATCCCCAACTGGTGTTCCACTTCTCCTGATACCAAATAGCCCCCCTCCTTCCAGCACCTCACAGTAGCTCCCAAGCGGCAACCCTCAGGCCTTTTTCAAGGAAAGGGATATTTCTTGCAGTGTGTGTGTGTGTATTTCTTATCCACACACATGTATAAAACGGTGCTACCATTTTCATTGGTTTTTTTAGGTGCTGCTGATAAAGGCTTTGCATGCTGTATGCTGCCCTCTTTTCCCCCAGAAATCCTGTGGTTTTATTGTGTGATTTTGCATAGCTGAGTGATTTTTAGGAAGGACTCAGTATATCACCTGATGGCGGAACTAACAGTGTCAGTACACGTCGATTCTCACCATCTTTTTACTAATAGTTTAGGAGCACACTGCCAGGCCACTCTATCTGCTGCCGCTGAGAACTCACTCCAGACACCCCCGGGTGGCGCCCTCCTCTGCGGGGTCGGAAGCTGCTGCCAGCAACCAGCTGCTCTGGGATCAAGAAGCAATGAGCCCTGTCTGGCACAGGCTTCTTCCGGGCCTTACCCCAGCACACTCTCATCCCTCTTGCTCCCTTTGGCTTCAACCCTCTTAGGGTTTGGACTTTCAGTGTATTTCTTCTTGGGTTCCCCAAGTCCACACCCACTGCCCACCCTGTCTCACAGCCTGCCTTCACTCTGGAAGCGCTCATCTTTCTGACATTTGGCCTGAAACAATTCCATGGCCTGGCTTTCACCTTGAAACTAGATTTGCCCTCTACCAGTGTTCATTCGTATTTATTTCAACCCATTTTGGATCCTGGTTCTCATTCCAGGACACCCCTTCCTGGGATGGTCCCTCTTCCTAGCTTCTGTCTTCCTGAATAACCCCTCCAGACTCCTGTTGGCTCACCAGGTCACCTGGCTCCTCTCCTCATGTGTCCTGCCAGCTGACCTGTAGAAGTCTGCTTCTGAGATGAAGATGTAGCTATTTCACACTTTGCTGTATTTCATAAGAAGGTAGGTCTGTAGTATGTCTTTGTAGCATGACATGAACCCAAATGATTTTCTTTAATATCTGTTTGTTCAACTGGCCTTATCTATCTTACTGTTTAATTTTAGCTTCCCTGTTATAGACTTGAAAATTCAGTGTATTGAACATGTGTTGTCTGGGACTTTCTTTCACTTGTTGTTACCATGAATTCAAGGTCAAGCTGCCTAGTACAGTGTCAACATTTGGAGGCCAGCCCTGAGTGGTCCGTAAAAAGACAGAATTGAAACTAGACATCTTAACTCTGTTATTCTGAACTGGTATTCTCACTCCCATGTCTCTGCAAGGATTTTTCTGTCAGGTTACATAAGACAAGAATTCATTCTGAGGTTTGAATAAAACAACAGCCGTAAAACTGTCAGCAGCTTGGGGGCCAAGATAGTTCTTTCCTGCAAATATCAGTTCAGTATCAGAACACATTTATCTTGCAGTCATTTAAAATCCTCATTGGTGAAATCAAAGTCTCCGTTCTCTTTTCTTCTAAAACAGAGGTTAACAAACTATGGTATTTGGACTGCAAAGCCTAAAATATTCACCATTTGGCCCTTTACAGAAAAAGTTTCCCAAGCCCTGTTCTAGAACGTAAAACCTGGTGGTTGTTATATGTAAACCAAGGGTTTTCCTCATGAGATTGAAAGGGGTAGCCTTCAGGAGAACAGTGAACCCTCTGAACTCAGGTACAAAATTTGGTTTATGTTGCAAATGTGCATTTTTGGAGAGTGAAAGTTCAGGCTTATCTATTGTATTCACCACTAAAACAGTGCCAGACGCAGATGCTCGGCGAAAATTAATTGAGTAAGTTATTGAGGATGGGTGTGTGGCAGAGACAGGCAAGAACCAGATGAAGGAAGTCTTTGCAGGATTTTATTCCCAGAGCAGTGGGAGGAGGAGGAAAGGGGTCTGTGTGGAGGCGTGGTATCTTCTGGGTTATGTTTCTGAAAGAACACCCTGGCTGCTGTTTGGGAAACGGAGGGTAAGACTGGAAATAAGAGAGATCAGTGAGAACTCTCAAGAGATAGGAGCTTGAACAGAGTAGGCTTGGGAGGTAAAACTGACATGACTTGCTAACATGAGGGTGACATTTCAGAGAACAAAGGTGATTCTGCTGTTGTTATCCTGAGGCCATGGGTGGAAATGGCAGAGAAATTAAGAGCCTTGATAAACACTCTCATCAAGCTTTTTCCTATGATTCTTAAGTGCCTGGTTTTGGGTTTTTCTTAATAGTAGGTTATATTTAATTACTACCAACTGGAAATTGCTTAATTTCAAATGTGAAATGGCAATGGTTTTTTTTCACCTATGGTATACACAAGTATACCATGCCCTCCCCCAACTCTTTTCTTTTAATTTAATGAATTTATTTATTTTTGGCTGCCTTGGATCCTTGTTGCTGCATGTGAATTCAGTCGTTGTGGCACACGGGCTTAGTTGCCCCACAGCACGTGGGATCTTCCTGGACCAGGGATGAAACCCATCTCCTGCTCTGGCAGGCGGATTCCTAACCACGGGACCACCAGGGAAGTCTTGCTGTCCTATTGCTAATGTGGCCTGCTTTTGATGCTTTGGGTCAACTCAGGAGTTGATGTCTCCTTCTGATCAGCTGTAAACTGTGTGTCAGAGCCTCCAAGGTGCTGTGGAAACCCTACCACAAATCACCCCCAACACAACGAAGCCTCTTCAGAGCCTGCAGGTGATCCAGGGCCGGCACCTGCTCTGGTGCCATGGCCTCTTCATGCTGTCTACCCGGATCTGGAAACTGAACCGGGCATGTTTTCATAAACCAGTGCCCTCTTTTGTTTCTTTCTTTACTCTCCTCCTCACTCTGCCCTCTGAGCCATGTAGCTCTTTCCTTACCTTCCAACAGAGGCCTTCTGATACTACACATAGCACAAGCTGAGGTGCCATGCCAGTGGGTAGGGGTGAAGCTCTCGGAGAGGCCCTCGTGCACCCTCTGTACCCTCACAGCTCCCAGCACAGCACTGAGAACATAACCGGACACCTTCATTTGGCGCCTTTTGCCGCTGTGTACAAGCAAATGCTGAACCCAGACAGACAGTGAATTTACCTGTTGGACTAGGTAGGGGTCTGGTTTTTGTTTAGTTGTACGCTCACATGGTCCCACAAGTGCCAGGCATGCAGTTGGTGCTTAGTAGATCCTTATTAAACTGAAAAATGGTGTACCCAATTTTTACATGACGAGCTGTACTGTGTAGGAAGTGAGGATGGATAAAAAGAGAGGACTTAGTATCTTTGGCAGATTAGAGGGGAAAGAAAAATCAGTGGATTTATTTTCCTCTCCTCAGCAGAGGCTGCCTTGGGACTTGGGATAGGAATGGGGTCCCTGGCTGGGGTGAAGTTCAAATATATCTCTTCCTAATGTTTTCTCCAACTTCCATCAGCAAATCTTGAATGAATGAATTCACAGTGTTATGAATGAATGCCAAGTTATCACAAAGATTAAATAAAGTATTTCTGAAGTACTTAACAACCACGCTTGCTATGTAGAAAAATGCAACATAGTAGATAAAAAGAGAGAAAGGTTCTGTCTACACCACACAATAGGCATGGCCACGGACCCAGAGGAACACAGGGTCTAAGAAGCAACCACATCACAGAGGGGTCCCCCAGGCCCTAAGCACCCTCAAGGCTGTTGCTCAGTGCCTTGAGCTTAGATGTCTGTGTCTTCACTCTCCCTTCTTCTCCATAGGATCATGGGAGACTGCCTTGACCTTCTCTTTGGAGTCGTACTCCTGACCAGTCCTGCACTTGGAATTTCTTCCTGCTTCTTCAATGGTTGGAGAGCCCTCTATCTTTCCTGCAACCTCACCCAAGTGCCCCAGGTCCCCAACACCACCAAGAGCCTCCTGCTCAGCTTCAACTTTATCAGGACAGTCAGAACCACATCCTTCCCCTTCCTGGAGCAGTTGCAGCTGCTGGAGCTGGGAACTCAGTTTACCCCCTTGACCATTTACAGAGAAGCCTTCCGAAACCTGCCCAATCTCAGGATCCTGGACCTGGGTGGAAGTCGGATAGACTTCTTGCATCCAGACGCTTTTCAGGGACTGCCTCACCTCACTGAACTGCGACTGTTTTTCTGTGGTCTCTCCGATGCTGTATTAAAAGATGGTTATTTCAGAAATTTGGCATCTTTGACTCGCTTGGACCTATCCAAAAATCAAATTCAGAGTCTTTACCTTCATCCCTCATTCCAGGAACTGAATTCCTTGAAGTCCATTGATTTTTCCCTCAACCAAATACCTATTGTATGTGAGCAGGAGTTCAAACCCCTCCAAGGGAAAACACTCTCCTTCTTAAGCCTTGCTGATAACCACTTGTACAGCAGGGTCTCAGTGGACTGGAAGAAGTGTCTGAACCCATTCAGAAACATGGTCCTGGAAACCCTAGATGTTTCTGGAAATGGCTGGGGGGTGGACATCATGAGAAACTTCAGCAGTGCCATCAATGGGAGCCAGATTTTCTCTTTGGTTCTTACCCATCACATTATGGGTTCTTCATTTGGCTTCTCCAACCTGAAGGATCCTGACCAGCACACCTTTGCTGGGCTAGCCAGGAGCTCGATGATACAGCTGGACATTTCACATGGGTATATCTTCTCCCTGAACTTCCGAGTCTTTGAGACGCTCCAGGAGCTGAAGGTCCTAAACCTCGCCTACAACAAGATAAACAGTATTTCGAGGAATGCGTTTTATGGACTCAACAACCTCCAAGTTCTCAATATATCATATAACCTTCTTGGGGAATTATATAATCATGATTTCGATGGACTACCTAAGGTAGTCTATATTGACCTGCAGAAGAATCACATTGGGATCATTCAGGACAAAACATTCAAATTCCTGGGGAAATTAAATACCTTGGACCTCCGGGATAATGCTCTTAAAACAATTTATTTTCTTCCAAGCATTCCTAATATCTTCTTGGGTGGCAATAAGCTGGTGACTTTGCCAAACATCCCACTTACAGCCAATTTGATCCAATTATCAGAGAATAGGCTAGAAAATCTGAATGATCTCTACTTCCTTCTCCAGGTACCTCATCTCCAGATTCTCATTTTAAATCAAAATCGCTTTTCTTTTTGTCAGCAAAACCATGCCCCTTCAGAGAATCCCAGCCTAGAAAAGCTTTTCCTTGGAGAAAATATGTTGCAACTTGCCTGGGAAACTGAGTCATGCTGGGATATTTTTAAGGGGCTTTCTCATCTCCAAGTCCTCTATCTGAATAAAAACTACCTGAATTTCCTTCCACCAGGAGTATTTCATCATCTGACGGCACTGAGGGGACTCAGCCTCAGGGACAACAGGCTGACTGTTCTTTCTCCTGGCGACTTACCTGCTAACTTAGAGATCCTGGATTTATCTGGAAACCAGCTCCTCTCTCCTGATCCTAATGTATTTGCATCACTGAGTGCCATGGACATAACTCATAACAAATTCATCTGTGATTGTGAACTTAGTGCTTTTATCCATTGGGTCAATCAAACCAATATCACAATATCTGGGTCTCCAGCAGACATGTACTGCATGTACCCAAACTCTCTGGCTGGGGTTTCCATTTACAGTCTTTCCACAGAAGGTTGCGAAGAAGAAGAATTCTTAGAGTCCCTCAGGTTTTCCCTTTTCATCTTGCTCACTGTCACCTTAACTCTGTTCCTCGTGGTCATCCTCACAGTTACAAAGTTCCGGGGGTTTTGTTTCATCTGTTATAAGAAAGCCCAGAGTCTGCTGTTCAAGGACCCCATCAAGGGAAGAGAATCAGATACGTACAAATACGATGCCTATTTGTGCTTCAGTAGCAAAGACTTTGAATGGGTGCAGAATGCTTTGCTCAAACACCTGGATGTCCAGTACAGCAGCCAAAACAGATTTAACCTGTGCTTTGAAGAAAGAGACTTTATGCCCGGGGAAAACCACATCGCCAACATCCAGGATGCCGTGTGGAGCAGCAGAAAGATTGTCTGTCTCGTGAGCAGACACTTCCTTAGAGACGGGTGGTGCCTCGAAGCCTTCAGTTACGCCCAGAGCAGGTGCTTAGCTGACCTCAATGGCGCCCTCATCATGGTGGTGGTGGGGTCCCTGTCCCAGTTCCATTTGATGAAGCATCAGTCCATCAGAGGGTTCGTCCAGAAACGGCAGTACTTGAGGTGGCCTGAGGATCTCCAGGATGTTGACTGGTTTCTCAATAAACTCTCTCAATGCATTCTAAAGAAAGAAAAGGAAAGGAAGAAAGACAGTGCTATTCAGCTGCAAAGTGTAACCACCATCTCCTAGGCAAAGGAGCAGTTTCCACTTACTGCAAGCCACAGATAACTCTGTACCTTTTATGTCCACCAGTTACCATTTTCCTGCCTTTGTGTTCAGTTGCTCAAGTCATGTCCCACTCTTTGCAACCCCATGGACTGTAGCCCACCAGGCGCCTCTGTTCATGGGATTTCTTAGGCAAGAATACTGGAGTGGCTTGCCATTTCCTCCTCCAGGGGATCTTCATGACCCAGGGATTGAACCCGAGTCTCCTGTGTCTCTTGTATTAGCAGGCAGAGTCTTTACCACTGAGCCACCTAGAAAGCCCTTAAGTTGCCATTTGGGGGTCCTTTATGGAGTTGTTGTTTTCCTACAATGAAAAGAACATAAATCTCTTTGACTTTCATAGCAACACAATGTTTTGTCTTGCCACTGTCCAAATGGAAAGTAATAGATCTAGAAAATTGCAACTGCCCCCAGCAGTTCTTACTCTGCATTGATTTCCTTTCAGAACCAGTAACACTGATCTCTCCCATTGCATCAACTGTAGGATATATCCTCTGCGTGGCAAGGGCACCTTGGGAGAAGTTACAGATGGCCAACACCCTTTCTCTAGCATTCATTTCCAGAAAGGGGCTGGTCAGTGATTCTGAGGGCCTAGCACAACAACACTAAATAGAAAACAAACAGAAAAAGAGGCATGGTTCCTACTATTACCATGAGGACAACGCCATTGCTCAGTACAGGTCATGCCCAGTCTCAGGGATCAGAGTGGCCCCAAAGAAGCCAGGATGAGAATGACTAGATCTCCTGGGGCCATATTGCCTCACTTCTTCTCAACTCTTGGATCTAACCCTAGTGGGCCATGGACATTCTTTTTGGCTTGCAACCTTTATTTCAACCTGGCTTTCAAGAACCTTTGTGATTTCGCACCAGCCTATTTCAGCTTTATTTTCCCCCATACTTCATTTATCGACCACTCAGGCTGTTGCAGAAAGAAATTGGACCTGGACCCAGAACTTGGTTTGACTTCTGATTCTGCTTCACGAGCTGTGTGGCCTTGAGCACATTACACACCTTCGCTGGGCTTGTTTTCTCATCTGTAGGCGTGACCCTCTCTAACTCACAGAGTTGACACAACAGTTAAATCCACCAAGAATGTCAGGGTGTCTCAGATCTTATCTTTAGCCACCCTAATGGCCATGAGAAGATCCCCACACCAAGGAGTGCCTTCTGGAGGCAGTTGTGATTTCTTAGAATTTGTATTATTTTTTTATCTTAAGAAAAATCTATGTGTATTCTGTATTTTTTCAGAGTGATTCTAATAATAAATGTCTTTCTGCAAAAGCATTCAGTTCAGTTCAGTCGCTCAGTTGTGTCTGACGCTTTGCCACCCCATGAATCACAGCACACAAGGCCTCCCTGTCCATCACCAACTCCCGGAGTAGACCCAAACTCTTGTCCATTGAGTCGGTGATGCCATCCAGCCATCTCATCCTCTGTCATCCCCTTCTCCTCCTGCCCCCAATCCCTCCCAGCATCAGGGTCTTTTCCAGTGAGTCAACTCTTCGCATCAGGTGGCCAAAGTATTGGAGTTTCAGCTTCAACATCAGTCCTTCCAATGAACACCCAGGACTGATCTCCTTTAGGATGGACTGATTGGATCTCCTTACAGTCCAAGGGACTCTCAAGAATCTTCTCCAACACCACAGTTCAAAAGCATCAATTCTTTGGTGCTCAGCTTTCTTCACAGACCAACTCTCACATCCATACTTGACCACTGGAAAAACCATAGCCTTGACTAGATGGACCTTAGTCGGCAAAGTAATATCTCTGCTTTTGAAGATGCTATCTAGGTTGGTCATAACTTTTCTCCCAAGGAGTAAGCATCGTTTAATTTCATGGCTGCAGTCACCATCTGCAGTGATCTTGGAGCCCAGAAAAATAAAATCTGACACTGTTTCCACTGTTTCCCCATCTATTTCCCATGAAGTGATGGGACCAGATGCCATGATCTTCATTTTCTGAATGTTGAGCTTTAAGCCAACTTTTTCAGTCTTCTCTTTCACTTTTACTTTCTTCACTGCCACAAGGGTGGTGTCATCTGCATATCTGAGGTTATTGATATTTCTCCCGGCAATCTTGATTCTAGCTTGTGCTTCTTCCAGTCCAGCGTTCCTCATGATGTACTCTGCATATAAGTTAAATAAGCAAGGTGACAATATACAGCCTTGACACACTCCTTTTCCTATTTGGAACCAGTCTGTTGTTCCATGTCCCGTTCTAACTGTTGCTTCCTGACCTGCATACAGATTTCTCAAGAGGCAGGTCAGGTGGTCTGGTATCCCCATCTCTTTCAGAATTTTCCACAGTTTATTGTGATCCACACAGTCAAAGGCTTTGGAATAGTCAATAAAGCAGAAACAGATGTTTTTCTGGAACTGTCTTGCTTTTTTGATGATCCATCGGATGTTGGCACTTTGATCTCTGGTTCCTCTGCCTAAGACAACTTAAATCAAGGAAGGTGTGCCAAAGTTACCCCTGGCTTCCCACATGGTGTCCTCCAAATCCAACCCAGGTTGGGACTTGTACATCACATGTCACTCACTTCCCCTCACTGCCTGCCCCCCATCCTAATACCAACACACACGCACACACTAGATGTTGTCATCCCAGCTTCTTGGGGCCCCTCTGATCTATGAGAATGAGCTTGTCTTACTCCATAGCATTACTCTTATGCACACACACACCCCCACTCTGCCCCTTTCATCTGGAATGTTCTCCTATCACTGCAACCCATCCAGCCCACCAAGCCTCCTTGGATGCCTCCAACCCCAAATTCTCTTTCCCTTTTGTGCAAATTCTTAGTGCCCTATCCATCTTTTTTTTTTTTTTTTTTTTAAGTTCTGACTAGTTCCTGCTTCTTCTGAGAGTTGTGAGCCTGTCTAGCCACCTACCAATCTGGGTAAGCTACATGACAAAATGTCCTGTCTTACATGCCCAGCCCTCACTGGCCATAACAAGCCTAATATGGTTTCCAGACCACACAAGCCTTGCCCACCTACACATGTCCATACTTCTTCCTCCCCGTGGAGTTCCTTCTCCCCACCCTACCCCTCACATCTGCCTGGTGAATTTCCTAGCACCACCATTCATTCCTTGTGACCCCACAGATTTCTGATGCAAACACATAACATTGCGTAGTGCCTGGGGCTATGCAGAGGCAACTAAACTGTGACCTCTGAGAGCAGGGACCTTGTCTTGTCATCTCTGCATCCTGAGCTCAGTATGCTGCCTGATCCAGTTGTATAGTTGCTAAGTTGTGTCCAACTTTTTTGTGACCCCATGGACTGTAGCCCGCCAGGCTCCTTTGTCCATGGGATTTTCCAGGCAAGAATACTGGATTGGGTTGCCATTTCCTTCTCCAGGGGATCTTCCCCACCCAGAGATCGAGCCTGTGTTTCCTGCATTGGCAGCCAGATTCTTGACTGCTGAGCCACCAGGGAAGCCCAAGAGTATGTGGTTAATAAATGCCTGGTGAATGGATGAAGCACATTGTAAGGTCTCCCTGGTGTCAAAGCTGCTTCTATTAAATGTGTTGCTGGTGAATTTGAGATTCTTTCTTCGTTGCAAAAGAATTTGGAGGTGAAGCAGAGAGGTTAAGAAAGTAAAGTGAAAGCTTATTTAAGCAAGAATACACTCTCAGAGGGAGAACAGGCAGACAGGGGAGGAGCTGCCACACCAGGCCTCTTTGGCAAGATGGTTATGAGGGGCATACAGATGAAGAGGCAGAATAGTCACTGGGGAAGGAAGTCATCTTTCCTGATTTTCAGCCCAGCTCTATTTTCCTGAAGGGAGGGGGGATTTCTGTCCCCTTTTAGCTTAGATTAGAAGTGTCACGGCCGTTGGTGCATGTGTGTGTGTGTGTGTGTGTGTGCATGCACACGCATGAACACACTCAGTCACTTAGTCATGTCTGACTCTTTGGGACCCCACGGACTGTAGCCCACCAGACTCCTCTGTCCGTGGGATTTTCCAGACAAGAATACTGGAGTGGGTTGCCGTTTCCTCCTCCAGGGGATCTTCCCGACCCAGGGATTGAACCTGAGTCTCCCACATTGCAGGCAGATCCTTGAGCCACTAGGGAAGCCCTGGTGCCTGATGAGTACTTCTTACCTGTAAGCTAGTCTTATCATGAGGAGAGCACAGTGAGCAAAAGGTTACATTTGGATGCAGGAGATTCTCACCTTTCCCTACCTTTCTTTGTGTGTTGTTGTTCAGTCACTAACTCATGTCCCACCCTTTCTGACCCCATGGACTGCAGCACACCAGGCTTTCTTGCCCTTCTGGAGTTTGCTAAAATTCATGTCCATTGAGTTGGTGATGCTCTTTAACCATCTCATCCTCTGTCATCCCCTTCTCCTTTTGCCTCCAGTCTTTCCCAGCATCAGAGTCTTTTCCAATGAGTTGGCTCTTTGCATCAGGTGGCCAAAGTATTGGAGCTTCAGCTTCAGCATCAGTCCTTCCAATGAAAATTCAGGACTGGTTTCCTTTAGGATGGACTGGTTGGATCTCCTTGCAGTCCAAGGGACTCTCAAGAGTCTTCTCCAGCACCACGGTTCAAAAGCATCGATTCTTCAGTGCTCAGTCTTCTTTGTGATCCAATTCTCACATCCATCCATGACTACTGGAAAAACCATAGCTTTGACTATATGGACCTTTGTTAGCTAAGTAATGTCTCTGCTTTTTTAATACACTCTCTGTGGCTTCTTATCTATTATTCGGACTTTATCACCCAGAAAGTGTAGTTTCCTGTTAGTCTGGAGGTGTCCTGCTTTCCTTTATCTGCCTGAGGACCTCCACTGTTTACAAGATGCATGCTTTCCTGCCACGTGGCCCCTGCCCCCATTTCTCTGCTCATACTGGGCTACCCGCCTGCTGTAACATATACTCCTGGGAGGGACAGGGCAATGGCAAGGGCCAGGAGAGCGGGACATCCACGTGGATGCTGAAGGGATAGGAGACCACAGGCTCTACGAAACCTATTGAACTTCATTTCAGATGAGAGGTCGTGGGTGGCGCTCCTCCACCATCAGCCAGGAACTGTGCTTGGTTGGAGGGATGAAGGGATGGGGAAGGAAAAGAGTGAGAAGAAGTTTCTCATGAACCTCATACTAAGAAATGCAGCAAAACAAAAACTAAAAATAAAGTGTTGCTGCAAGTAACACTTATAACCACAACTCCAGAAGAGGGCAGCAAGGCCACTTTGTCTCGGTGAGAACCTTCCTGCCGCACCAGCAGGAAGTAGCTCGATACCTGGTACCCTCTTGCTTTGGGCGACCTGCACTTTGACTCTCTTTTCCAAGTGAAACCCAGGACATGTGAAAATGACAAGTATGCATGTATTTATAGGGACAGTAAGTTGAAACACAACATTTGACTTCTGAAAGGAGTCTATCCCACAGCCTTTTCTAATGCTCTTATTTAAAAACCACAAAGGAAACATATTGAAAAAACGCCTTTTGAGATTTCCGTACAGAGTTGTTGCAGGGTCTGTTCACATCATATACCCCAGCCACTGTTATCTTCTCTTCCACCACCAGGCTTAGCAGTTGGAATTCTTTTTGAGGCTGTTTTTCCAAGTCTCACTCCACAAGAAGTTGCAGCATATATGGTAAGAGAAGGGACTAGCAGCACCATGGCGAGATGCAGCACGGTGGTGAAGAATCCACCTGGTAATGCAGGAGACGTGAGTTCCCTCCTTGGGTTGGGAAGACCCCCTGCATGAGGAAATGGCACCCCACTCCAGTATTCTTGCCTGGGAAATCCCATGGACAGAGGAGCCTGGCGGGCCGCAGTCCATGAGGTCACAAAAGAGTAGGACACGCCTGATATACACACACGTTGAGATGTGGGTACTGGGTGGTCCTAGCAATTCAGAGTCAGGCCTCAGTCAGTTGGTATATTCCATACCACATGGTCCTTTGGAGTCACTCCTATAGGGGGAACTATTCAGTGTAAGAATGGCGAGAGCTTGCTGTCTTTGAAATTGAGATGAATCTGGAAACTTTACAATATCAATTGGGGCTCCTGATGACTTCGAAAAGAATCGCACTCATCATCTCAAATGCATACAACTGACTCTGAAAATTTCTTATTGGCCCCATGAATCTGCAGTGAATAGTATTTAGATGGTCTTGATATAGTGTAATGTACGTGTAGTTGGGAGTTTGAAATGACAAAATAACTGTACTGGGAGGGTAGAAGAATGTGGAGCACAAGGATAAGATAGATAAATGCTCACCTCCCATGATATAAAATCAATACAAAGTATCTAGAATGTTATTCACACTCAGAGTGTGAATTTGGAAATATAAAAATGCCAGAGGGAAAAACTAGACAAGTTCATGGTGATGGCCTGGGGGAGTTTGGCCTGATTCTTTCATTGGGACTATCTATAAAAGCTTGCAAAACTGTTTTTTAAACCTACTGAAAAGGCATTGGAGAAATAGAAGGCAGAAAGTAGGGTGAAGATGCAGGAGAAAGATGTGGATCAATTGATATCAAGAGGCTAATTAATTAATTAATGTGATTGAGACCTATACTTCAAACAGAGCATCAGTAAGCAAATAGGCAAATGAGAGTATGGAAGAATACATCAATCTGTTAAGCACTCATAGCCAAAATATGAAAGCTTTTCTGAAAATGAGTAAGAAAAAGACAACACAAAAGAAAAATGGATAAGAGACTTCAGACTTTCGCTAAAAGATCGCCAATGTCCAAAAGCAAATGAAAAGATATTCAATGTCCTTTAGCCATCATGGAAATGCAAATTAAAACCATACTGCAATAGCACTACACACACCCCAGAATGGCTAAAATTAATATGACTGTCAGTATCAAACACAGGCAAAGAGGTGGAGCAGTTTAAACTCTCCTCTGTTATTGGTGAGAGAAGTTAAATTGATGTATTTTTTAAAATTTGGAATATAGTTGCTTTACAATGTTTTAGTTTCTGCTGTACAGCAAAGTGAATCAGCTATATTTACACATATATCCCCCTTTTTTTTTGGATCTCCTTTCCCTGGTGGCTCAGACAATAAAGAATCTGCCTGCAATGCAGGACATCCGGATTTGATCCCTGGGTCAGAAAGATCCCCTGGAGAAGGGAATAGCTACCCACTGCAGTATTCTTGTCTGGAGAATCCCATGGACAGGCTCCTCTGAAGTTCATGGGCTCGCAAAGAATCTGACATGACTTTCACTTTCCCATTTGGATCAGCACAGAGCATTGAATAGAGTTCCCTGTGCTATACAGTCAGTTCTCATTAGTTAATTGGATTTTAAAAAAATTTACACCCACTGTATAGCACAGAGAACTCTACTTAATGCTCTGTGATGACCTAAATGGGAAGGAAATCCAAAAAAAGAGGGGATATATGTATACATATAGCTGACTCACTTTGCTTACAGCAGAAACGAACACAACATTGTTAAGAAGCTATACTCCAATAAAAAGGATAAAAATAAATTTAAAAATACAAACAAAATTACAAATGCATGCCATTATATATGCATAACTGAATCACTTTGCTTACAGCAGAAACTAACACAACATTGGAAATCAACCATACTTCAATAAAACAAATTAAAAAAAAAAATCAGTCCCCTGATAACTACCAAAGTTCAGTCCATCTGAATGTGACCTATGACACTATGATTCTACCCATAGCTAGAAATCCATGTGCATATGCACCAGAAGACAAAAATGTTACGGTAGCATTCTTTGCAGTAGCTGACATTGGAAGCAACCCACATGTCCATCAGCCGTAAAACGGATAAATAAATCATGGTTATTGAAAACTCCACAGAAAGGGCAATTAACTGATTATAGCTACATGCAACAACATGAATGAATGACTCTCACAAAAATGTAAAGTCAAAGATGTGGGGCATAACTGTATGACATACTGAGTGACTCCATTTCTTAGAAATTTCAAAAAGCAAAACTCATGTATGAGGATAGTGAGAATAATGATTACCTTTGGGGAGAAGGGAGGGGAGCGTTGGAGGGGGCGATCCAATGCTGGTCACGTTCCATTTGTCAACCTGGGTGATGATATGGGTGCGGCCACTTTGCGACAATCCTTTTTATCTGCAGCAACTAATTTGTTCACTTTTCTGGATGGTGTTACTCCTTAATAAAAACCCCCAAATACCATATCTTTGTTAGAGTTTCACCTCTAAGTTTGTAAACCCAACCAGAGGTAAAACACAGTTGACTGGGCTCTGGGAGCTTAGGGAAGCGGAAGGAGGATGGAGTAGGAGGGGAGCTGCAAACCTTTTATTATGAGTCTTTAGTGTTACTCATGTTCAACTCTATGCAAACATTTCAATAATAATACTTTGGTGTAGACAGAATAAACAGTCAACAAATGCATATATAAAATGCAGATAATAATTTCTGCCTTGGGCAGCAAATAGAGAAAATAGAATCAGCCAGAATTTCAAAATTAAACCACCATCAAAGAAAAGCAACATTCTTTCAACTGTTGAAGATACATAATATTCACATGTATATCACATATACCTCACGTAAACATCACAATATATCTGGTGTGTTGCTCAATTTTATTTTTCTTATTGTTGAAGAAATTTTCATCTATTTTCCTGAGCAAGGAACTATTTTCTTTCTCCATGGCCACAATAACTTCTATTTAAATAAACCCATTAAGAAATGAAACGTTGGTATTTTCCAGACAATTCCATGAAAGGAACTCGCTAAGGCTCTGTGGTCCCCTCAGGGCCCCACGGGTCCAGACAAGTATGACAAAGTAGCTTTATTCCTGAAAGTTGGAGACCGACAGGCTGCAGATTGTGTTTCTTTTCCCAGTACAGACCCTGCACCTCTGCAGGCCCGCGTTTTCCCGTCTCCTCCCCAGGAAGGTCACCCCACTGAGACGTGATAAAAATCAATGACATCATGTCTCATCGGGGGCCCAGACCCTTCAGGAAACAGGTGCTTTGGTGGAGTGGGGGCTGGGGCAGCTTTCTGCTGCCCCGACCTGGGTTTGCCGCTCAAGCAGCCCTCAGGGCCTAACACTGGAGGTCACTTTCATGGTTTTTCCAGTGACCTTGGCCATTTATGGGCTCCCAGCTCTTTCTCCAGCTGTAGCTGTGTTGTCGGGCCAGCTTCTTTTGGGTCTGCTGGTCGTGCCAAGCCTGGAGGGATTTGCAAAAATAAGACACCAGTGTTTCACTGGTCCACATGAAATTCGGAGGGGACCACTGCTGCTTCTGGGGAAGACTTTCAGTGTTAGTGCCCAACAAAGGAGGGAAAGCTGGTATGGAGGTCCCTGACTGCAGCCCCCAGAGGAGCTTGGGGCAGGAGTTCCCCAGCTAGCACCCCTCCTAGAGATAGTAATCAGAGTCACTCGGCTTGGAATCGCTACACTGATTTACAGTCCTGGCTGTGCATCCTTTCACACTTGAAGCTTCAGAATTTGGTTTGTTGTGTTTCTTCCCCCAGGATTAAAAGCTATATAGAAACAAGTTGCACAGTTCTAGCTCAAAATAAATGCACACAAACACTCAGTGGTTGATACAGACAAGGTTACATTGTGTAAACTGACCATCTAGGTGTCTCTGGTTCCTTGAATCTACTTATCTTTCCTCTGCTCTGACACCCCATTCCTTGTCCTTGGGGTGAAACTGACATCTTTGGAGGTCTAGGCAATAGTTCTGGAAATCTGAGAAGGAAATTCACGGGGCTGTCTTTTTTTTCAAAAGTACGATAAAATGGAAAAATCCAAAGTGTATGCTTCAATATATTAAAAAAATTTTAATGATATTTGGTTATCCACTCAGTTTTTTATTGAAGTATGGTTGATTTATCAATACTATGTTGTGCTAGTTTCTGGTGTAGAGCAAAGATGACACAGTTATACATATATATGTATTCTTTTCCAGATTCTTTTCCATTATCGATTATTACAAGATATGTAATATAGTTGCATGTGTTATACAGTAAATCCCTGTGGTTTATTCAGTACATTTTGACAGTGGTCTGCACCTATGTAATCACTACCTCAGTCAAGATGTAAAGTATTTACATCACTCTGAAAAGTGCCCTCTTACTTTTTCATTTTTTGCCAGTACCCAGCCCTTCCCCAACTCAGATAACCACTGTCGTGATTCCATCAACACTGATTACTTTTGCCTGTTCCTGAACTTCAGGTAAGGAGAATGTTCAGTCAGTCTTTTGCATCTGACTTCTTTGACTTATAACTGTTTGAGATTCTCCACAGTATCACATCTCCCAGTGTTCGCTTTTTTCACTGCCTTGTATGGATTGCCCACAGTTTATTTATCCTGTCCCCCGTGGAGGTTTGTTGTTTCCAACACACTGGCTTGTTTCCAGTTACTTGCTACTATGAATAAAGCAACCATGGGCCATTCTTTTACAGATGTATTTTGTGGATGAGTTATTATTTCTCTTGGGTAAATATTAAGAGTGAAGTTGCTGGGTCATAGAGTAGGTGCATGGTACTTTGGAAAAAAAACTGCCAAACTGGTTTCCAAAATGGAAACATTTTGGAAACATTTTACGCTTCTGTTTTTACAGAACATTTTACCAACATTTCTCGCAAGGTAACATTGTCTGTATTGAAGTGTAACATTTTACACTTCTGCCAGCTATGTGTGAGGCTGCAGTTGTGCCAAATCCTCACCAGCACTTAGTATGGTGAGTCTTTTGTGTGATAACCTCTCTAGCAGGTGTGAAGTGGTATTTCATAGTGGGTTTGTTTGCATTTTCCTAATGACTCACATATTGCAAACGCTTTTATGTGCTTGTTACCTACATACATATGTTCTTTTATGAACTAGTCAAGTCTTGTATCCATCTTAAATGGGCTGTTTATCTTTTCGTCACTGATCTGCAGATATAGTTTATCCATTCCAGGTACAGATTTTTGTTGGACATGTATATTACTAATATTTTCTCATAATTTGCAGCTTGCCCCTCTATTTTGTTCACAGTACCTTTAATAATCAAAAACTTTTAATTTTGATAGTCCAACCTATCCATTTATTTTATGGTTGGTGTTCCTGTGTCCTATCTGATAAATATTAAGAAAGAAGTTGCCTATGTCAAGGCCACAGGGATATTTCTCTGTTTTCTTCTGGGAGCTTTCTAGTTTTAGTATTTATATTTTAATCTGTGATTCCTATACTAGTCTAGGGCAGGGGGGGAGTGCTAAGTGCGCTGCTTAATGGAGCTATTCTAGCTGAGATTGCGTGAAGGCAGAAAAGAGCACTCGCTGGGCACCCCCTACAGCCTGTGGGTGGGGTGGTGGGGGTGGAGGACGGGAGCCAGCTTTTTTTAAAATATTTACTTATTTGGCTACTTCAGATCCTTGCGGCACGCAGGCTTCTTGTTATGGTCAGGAGGCTCAGTTGCCCTGTGGCATGTGAGACCCCGGTTCCCTGACCAAAGATTGAACCCGTGTCCCCCTGCACTGGAAGGCGGACTCTCAACACCTGGGCCACCAGGGAAGTCCCAGAAGCTGCTCTTGAGCGTGAGGGGGCCTCCTATCCCTACGGCCAGTCACTGAAAGGAAACCATGACAGAAAATAAAAGAAATTCGAGTTATGGAGTGTTCTTGGCCGAACTTCTTCCCTGAAAGACTCTTAACCCCCAGTACCTCAGAAAGTGACTTATGGGAAATAGGGCCCCCAATCCGGTGTGACTAGAGTCTTTACAACAGGGAGAAATTTCAACACAGATACACCCACAAAGGCACCCTGTGGAGATGAAGGCAGAAGTCGGAGTGATGCTCCCAGAAGTCAAGAATGGCCAAAGACTGCCAGCAAAGCACCAGAAGCTGGGGGACGCCTGGAACAGACGGTCCCTCCCAGCTCTGAGAGGGAGTCAACCCCACTGACACTTTGATCTGGGGCCTCTAGCCTCCAGTGAGTCAATAAAAGTGTATTGCTTAAGTCACTCAGACGGTAGTAATTCGTCACAGCAGCCCTTCGGAAACTATCATGCGGAGGATCGATTCTTACAGGGCGCAGTGGAGGGTAAGATGATCTTGTCTGGGCTGATGGGAACGAGAGCCTGGTTGTGCACTGGAAAAGAGCTAGAATCTTCCCTTGGTGTCTTAGCATCCCATTCCAAGCCCTTTCGCTTGAGCATCACTCTTGCTCACTCGTCTGCTCTGTAATGTTTAAATGTGTTTATCTTTGCATTAAGGGAGCTGATGCTATTTTTTTTAATCTCAAACCTTTCTGCATATGTAATGATTGACCCCTGCATATATTGTCTTTAGCTAACAGTGGCATTTCAACTGTGTTATCAGCCCAGCTCCTTGGACTCCAGGGAAGCCTCGTGCTGGGTCAGCGTCCACAGTTACATGCACTGCTTCTTTACAGTTACACCCTGTGTGAGCGCTAAAATTTGGGGGCTGATGAAGGAAAAAGGCAATGACCACGAGGTGGCGGTGCACACAACGAGCTTTTTTAAGATGGTGTTTGAACAGGTCACCTGGGAGGGAGAGTCCTCCAGGGACAGAGGCTGAGGCCACCACCCAGAAGAGGGGAGGTCAAGGGCACTCCCAGAGAAGGCAGTTGAGAGCAGATCCCATGTCTGGGTGAGGTCACTCAACAGCGCAGTGCAGAGCCTTTAGCTCAAAGAGCTCTGAAAGGCAACCAGAGTGTGGGGTCTTTTAGCCTCAGCGTTGGTCTTTACCTATGGCCAGCAGGAGCTGAGTGCTCTTTCATGACTTATGGGTTGTGCAAAGCAGGTAGGCACTAAGTGGCTAAAACAATACTTATTTGGACTATATCTAGAGCCACTGCAAAAGGTGTGTGTGTATGTGTCTGTGTGTGTATATATATATATATATATATTCATATATATACCTTAATCACTTTGCAGTACAGCAGAAGTTCACACTGTAAATCAGCTATGAAAGTGAAAGTGAAGTCGCTCAGTCATGTCCCACTCTTTGCGACCCCATGGACTATAGCCTACCAGGTTCTTCTGTCTATGGGATTTTACAGGCAAGAATACTGGAATGGGTTGCCATTTCCTTCTCCAGGAGATCTTCCCAACCCAGGGATTGAACCTGGGTCTCGCACATTGTAGGCAGATGCTTTACCATCTGAGCCATCAACTATATTTGAATAAAATAAAATTTTTTAAAAAGCCAGTGGATGTGTAAAAATTTGATTTTGGTATGGGTGACTGTGGAGTTAAGGGGTCTTTACCTCTATACAGAAGTCAACAACTTAGGCACCAATACACAGGGCCCATTTTTTAATCCATTTATACAACATAACCCCAAAGAAAATAGATGGAATGCAAGACTTGTTTGCCTGGGGCTCCTTAGCTTGTTACATAGTCTCTACCACCATGAATGTTAATGTGGACGAGCCCTAGTGGTTGCCCAGTAAAGTTTACAATCCACTGCCCAAACTAACACAAATCCTTCACTGTCATGAAAACATGTAGAAGAAAAAGCAGTGATAACATCTAAGCACCCCCACAACCATGAGAATAGGATTACCATCACCAGGGTCACCATCTCCATGAGAAGTTCTTAGGCTCCTGCCAAGGGCCAGGATAGACCCAAAGTTTCAGGGCGTCAACAATGTATGAGTCAAAACCTCCGCTGACAAAGGACTTGCTTCATTGGGAGACTTTTCAATATTTCCATGAAGCAGATGACAATGAATTTGGCCAACAGACATCTGGTTCAATGGATTTCCAAGTTGGTTATAAAAATAAAAGGGAGATAATACATCATATCTACGATGTCCCTGATTATAAGATACTCCTTTATTTGATGCACCACTAATACGATTCTTATCTCATGCAAAGAGGTGACTCATTGGAAAAGACTCTGATGCTGCGAGGGATTGGGGGCAGAAGGAGAAGGGGACGACCGAGAAGGAGACGGCTGGATGGCATCACGGACGCGATGGACGTGAGTCTGAGTGAACTCCGGGAGATGGTGTTGGACAGGGAGGCCTGGCGTGCTGCGATTCATGGGGTCACAAAGAGTCAGACACGACAGTGACTGAACTGAACTGAACCATTTAAATCGTGGCAATTGATCATATTATGCATCCTGATTGCTCAATGTTAAATATGAAAAAACATATTTTGGAGTTGCTGAGATGCAGTGATACAAATTACTCCCTTGTGGATGAGCCCACACTCATCCTCCTTTTTAGTTTTTCAATTTTTATTAAAACACAGTTGGTATTCAGTACTGTGTGAGTCTCAAGTGTACATCATTGCGATTCAGTTTTGTATGTATGTGTGTGTGTATGTATATATATATATATATGGCTTCACTGGTGGTTCAAATGGTAAAGAATCTGCCTGCAATGCGGGAGACCTGGATTCAACCCCTGGGTCAGGAAGATCCCCTGGAGATGGGCATGGCAACCCCCTCCAATATTCTTGCCTGGAGAATCCCCATGGACAGAGGAGCCTGGTGGGCTACAGTCCATGGAGTCCCAAAGAGTTGGACATGACTGGGCGACTAACACTTTTCCCCTTTCATATATATATATATATATATAAAGGAACTTCCATGACACACTCCCAACCCAGAGTTCAGACTCTGCCCTGAAAACAAAGGCATGCCACTGAAGGGGTTTAGAGAAGAAAAGACACGACTAGATTAGTGTTTTGAAGAAATAATCCTGCTGCGGTGAGGACGAGGGGTTGGAAAGATACAACCCAAGGACACAAGATTTTAGTTCATAGACTTTTAAAAATTAAAAAATAAAAGTTATGGGAACTCAGGCAGAAAAGAATGAAGGCAGAGGAAATAAGGCCCCAGCAAGTGGGACCTCAGAAGCCTGATCTGAGCTGGAGGTGGGTGGCTGGGATTGTGGAGTGAAGCAGGAGGGGCAGCCCCACGTGGCCAAGTGAAAAGCATGTGAAAAGCCCAACAAAAACCAGTTTCGGCCTCAGTTTTCTCATCTGTGAACCTGAGATACTGTTAGTTCTGAACTCCCAGGCGCTTGCCCCAGAACTGGTGATTACACATCGGCATTCATGACGTGTCCGCTGTTGTTGTTTCAATACCCAGGGGCCAGTGAGAAGCAGGCGTGTGGAGGCACATGGCTTGGACTTTGAGCTGATGCTGTCTCCGGAAGTGCTGGGCCCCCTTCTCTGAAGGCCCAGAGGAACCATTGAGGGGATGGGAATTACCCAGAAGGGAGGGATTTGAACTTGACTAGAGGAGAAGAGGAGGCAAGGATGACGCCCAAGATTCTGGAGCCATTCTCTGATCACAGAATGAAGATTGGGCTGTGGACAAGATACCTGAGAATCAGAGGGTCTGACACTGGAGGGCTCTAAGGGGCTTCTGGAGCTTCGGGAAGAGGCCTAAGGTACTGATACTGCTTTGGACATCATCGGTAATGAGGGAGAAGTTGAGGCAAAGAGTAGAAGCATATGGATAGTGAGCAACCCCAAGGACAAGGACAGAGCTCTGGGTGACATTGATATCTGAGGGGCAAGTGGAAGAAGAGATGCTGGCGAAGGGCCTAAGGAGGGATGGGTGGAGAAAAGGGAGTAGACCCGGGGAAAACAGCAGCTCAGAAGCCAGGGGGCTGGTCCCGAAAATGGAGACACATCAGGCAACTGTGTGGTAGATGGATGGATGTGGAGGTAGGTGGATAGATGGATGGATGAGTGGATAGATGGATGTGTAGGTAGGTGGGAGGATGAATTAGATACATATATAGCTGGGTGGATGGATGAATGAATAGATGGTTGGCTGGATGGATGGCTGGGTAGGTCAGTAGATGGATGGATGGATGGATGAATGGGTTGGTGGGTGGTCATTATCAAATGCTATATGAAAATCCCATAATAAAAGATAAAGACCTACTGTATAGCATAGGGAATGATGTTCAGTATCTTGTATTAATAACCTGTAATGGAAAAGAACATAAATCACTTTGCTGTATATATAAAACTTTATGAATCAACTATAGTTCAATTAAAAAAAACACAAAATCCCATAAAAGGAACTCTGGCTTTGGTTATGTAGAGGTCACTAGTCAGAAAACCACAAGACAGTTTTGGGGGGATGACTAGTGAGAGAGTGTAGATTGTTCTAGTAAGCAGCTTGGTTGTGAAGGGCAGAAAATACAGAGTATTTAGGAGGGAGATGTGCTGAAGAGAAGGTTTTTGTTCAGTTTTAAGATGAAGCACCTTCAGGGTGTAGACATGCTCATGGAAAGAGGACCTAGTAGGGAGGGGAGAGCTGAGGACCCAGGAGAAAATAGAGGTCTGTGGTTGGGGGTAGGGAAGAAAATGGGCAATGACAGGGTTGGGGGAGGGTGGGAGGAGGTAGAAAATGAGAGTGGAGGAGGGGAGGAGGGCTGAGACCAGGCCAACTCATAAACCTCTATGCAAGTATCTATGGCTGTACTTATGGACAAGGCCATAAAGATACATTCGAACTTGGAAGAAACAGAAGTCAGATACAAGAAGGATTAAAGCTCACAATCTTCCCCAAGCTGACTCCTTCCTTGTGTCAGTAAAAAGCATTTAAGCTGTTTTGCATTTAGGCTTCTAACCCATCCCTTTTAGCACACAGCACAATGTATTCACAGCTGAACTGACTCCTTGATTTATGTATCCTTGAGAAACTTTCTTCAGCTGTATTTTCAAAGACTATAATGTGCGCCAGTGTGCGTCATTTCATCTTGTTGAAAGTTTCAGCTGGGAAAATGAAGCCATGCAGATTTGTAATGGAAAGAAATGCTCACTTCTCATAGAAATCTGAATGTGGAGGGGAACTGATCGTGGATCTGGTCTGTGTTTTGTGTATGTTTGTCAGACAGCAGCAACATTGACATCACAGCAAACACTGACAAATTCTTTCTCCCCACAGCTCCCTCCTCATTAATTGCAGTTAACTTTCATGGAAAAATTTTTCCTTGAAGTCTTCCACATTCTGAGTCAGTCTCAGAGTAAATCTTTTTTGGGGAAAAAGTGAGCTAAAATTGCTTCAGCTGTTTTTGACTGATGGGATGTTGGAAAACATACACTTTCTTCTTTAAGAGAGGGAAGAAAAAGCACTGACCTATTTTTACCCTCACGTAACTCCCTAACAGTGGAGCAGTAAACTCCATGCTTGGCAAGGCTGGGGATGACATCTTTGAAGAGGCAAACCCAGCTGGCTCAAAGGAAAAAGGCCACAGACATCACAAAAGTTTCAAACCCTGCCTCCGAGCCTACAGAGAAAACATTTCCTATCCAGAATTTCAGCAAACCTCATTATAGGAGCCCCACTAAAAAACTTCAGGAATGTTGCCAACTGCCATTTCTTTTCATGAAAAACAAACTTGAAAAAAAAAAGAAGAAGAAGAAAGAGCAGAAAGCAAAGCAACATTTATCACCCAGCAGCACCCTGGGCAAGGGACAAACTTCAAAGACCTGAGCTCCTGCGGACACCTCGGCTGACTCGGGAGACAATGGCAAGACTTTTCTGGACTGATGTGGGTATTTGAAGGTGCCAACAGTAAACCCCAGGGGATGGGAGGCTGACTATTGAGCTCATGAAACAAGCAAGGAGGCCAGCAGATGGGACTCCCGAAAGTCTGCCTAAAAATTCAAATACAGCTGATCTCCTATTTAAAAAATGATTTGGCTACATCCAAGGACAAACTGTGATGACAACACACCAACAAGGAAAGGTCAGACTTGACCTGGTCAGTCTATAAAGGATGGCCTAGTCCTCCCCAGTCAGGGACTGGAGAAGCTCTCTATCCCCTTCTGTGTAAGGCTGGGATGACCTAAACCCCAAGGAGACAGAGGGCCAGGAAGCACATGGAACGTGGGGTCTGGGATCAGAGGATCCAAGTTCAAAGCTCAGCTCTATAGTGACTTGAACCTCCAAGATTTAGTTTTTCTTTGCTGTTGTGAGGTCCTGCACATGTTCAGTAAACAGCTGAATGTAGACATAACGGGAACAGAGGCCCCAGCACCCCACATTCTGCCAACACTATTTACTAAAAATTCCCTGCTCTTCAGGGAGCCCCAACTCCTGTGAGCCTCAGTGTTCTCATCTGTGAAATGGAAATTACAATGATGATAATGATACCTGCTTCATCTAAAGTACACTCCCTAGGGGACTTCCCTGGTGGTCCGGTGGCTAAGACTCTGCACTCCCAATGCAGGGGACGGACTCAGGTTCTATCCCTGGCCAAGGAACTAGATCCCACATGCCGCAACTAAGAGTTTTCATGCCACAACCAAGACCCAGTGCAGACAGATTAAAAAATAAATAAAGTAAGCAAATTCATTTTACCAACAAAGGTCCATATAGTCAAAGCTATGGTTTTTCCAGTAATCATATACAGATGTGAGAGTTGGACCATAAGGAATGCTGAGAGCCAAAGAATTGATGCTTTTGAACAATGGTGCTGGAGAAAACTCTTGAGAGGCCCTTGGACTGCAAGGAGATCAAACCAGTCAATCCTAAAGGAAATAAACCTGAGTACTCGTTGGAAGGACTGATGCTGAAGCTCCAATACTTTGGCCACTGGATGTAAAGAGCTGACTCATTGGAAAAGACCCTGATGCTGGGAAAGATTGAAGGCAGCAGAGGATATGTTGGTTGGATGGCATCCTGGACTCAGTGGATATGAACTTGATCAAACTCAGGAGATGGTAGAAACAGGGAGGCCTGGTGTGCTGCATGCATGGGGTAGAAAAGAGTCGAATATGACTCAGAGAGTGAAGGATAACAAACGATGGGAATGAGCTGAGAGCTGACTCCATCTCCCGGAAGGCCCATAGCCGGGCTCCCCCTATCCCACCAGCCCCACCCCTACCCCCACCTCCCGGTTAGAATAGGGGTTCCTGGAGCTCTGGGGGTCTCCAAGGCCAGAGCCCTCAGCATCAGCACGGGCAGCAGTGCCTGTCACTGACCCTTGGCCCCCTGGGAGAGCCCCTACACCAGCAACCAGGGTCTCTCTGGACCTGGTCTGCTGGAACAGCCTCAAAGAGCCCCCTCCCCCTCTTCCTCCCTTGTGCTGTCCTCTGGCTCCGCTGCCCTCGTGCATCCTTCCCCGCACGACGTGACCGTGGCCCCACTCCACCTCTGGATGTGCACTGTCCCGGGGTCTAGACGGCCCATATGTCCTCCTGCAGCCAGACTCAAAGCCTGTGTCAGCGGGCCTGGCAGCAGTGAACCCGCTGTTCCAATCCATCTCGAACACGTTGTCCCTGAAACCATTACCATTCCTTTCAGACAGAATTTATTAAGTGGAAAGAGATTCCCGGAGACTATCAGGCAAATTCCATTGCTTCAGCGCCTGCAGCAAACGGCCCCTCAAGGCCTGGTTTAGATCTGCCTGGGGTGCCAAATGCTTCCCCGGCTCCTATGCCTCAGGCTGGGCCTGAGATCAAAGGGAGCAGCAGCCACAGACCCTCTTAAACACAGGGCCCTTCTAGTAACTTCTAAACCATGGGGGCGAGGGGTTGGCCAACATTTGGGAGAGGGGAAAATCTGAAGAGGACCTTGTGCAGGGCCGCTCTCAGACTGAGGGGGTACAAAGTGAGCATCACTCTTCCCGTCAACATTCTAGGCACCAACAAACACCAGCGTCTAGGGAGCTATCGGTATGCGTGCATCCAGCACTGCGTTAGCGCTAGTATAAAGGGGCATGATGTGGGTCAGCCTTCCAGAGGTCTACGGTTCACAGAAGCGTGCTTTGAGACCTACAATGTGCAGGGCATGTATTAAGCACCCTCGGGTGGGGCTAAGGGAGAAACAGAGCTGACTCATGTTTGCAGCCAGGTTGCTTAACATTCTGGACATGTGTACAAGAAGAACTCGGGGAGGGGGGCGTAAGGCTAACTTCTGGTGGCTGGTGGTGGTGGAAATGGTGTGGATGATCTGCTTACTGTAATGTGGGTATTTTCACTGGAACAAAAGCAGCTCACCTATGCAGGGAAGAGGGTTGTAAGCTGGTCCTCAGAGGATGAGTAAGGTTTAGATTTACTGGTGCTCTCCCTGGGCCCCTCAGCAGTGCTTGCCCTTGCTCTTGAGCCAACCTGGGTATCCTCACACTGCATCCCCAACACAGACCTAGCTCCAATCTAGGGATAAAGAAGGAAACCCTTGCTGAAGTTTTCCAAAGGAGATGGAAGAGAAATTGATCTAATACCCCCAAACAACAAAACCTTCCCCCAAACCACTTCTTTCCACCCATCTCTGATCTTTGGTGGAGTTTCTGTTCCTACATGAGTTGCTTCATCCACTCCTTACATCCCCACATCTCTCCTCCTTGCTGCTCTCTGAACTATATTCCATTTCAGAATTTCCATTCAGAAATCCATTCCCTTCAGCTTTCAGATGGCCTTTAGCAGGAGGAAGAGCCCAGCAAATGCCAGATCTGCGCAGTAGATTTTTATGGACTAAACGGAGTCCTCTGCCAAATTCCTAACGCCCCCGTTTCTCAGACTATGACCTCATTGGGAGAGAAGCTCTTTAGAAAGGCAGTCAAGTTAAAACAAAGTCATTAGGGTAGGCCCTCATCCAATATCTTTATACAAAGGGAAAATTTAGAGATGGGCAGGAATACGGGAAGAATGCCAGGTGAAGAGACACAAGGAGAGCACAAGCCAAGGAGAGAGGCCTGCAGCACATCCTTCCTGCCCCAGTCCTCAAAAGGAGTCAACCCTGCTGACACCTCGCTCTTGGCCTTCCAGCCTCCAGCACCAACCATGAGATGACACATTCCTGTTGTTTAAGCCCTGCCACCCACTTCAGTGCTTTGTTACAGCAGTGCTGGCAAGCTAACGTCATCACACCCCCCATCTCCAACCCCCCCAACACACACCCCCAACCCCATCCCAGCCCTAGGGGCTCCTCCTGGCTGTGTTCTGCTACAGCAGAGAGGAGCATGGCAGGCATCCACCCCAGCAAGGGGACCCAGCAAAAGCCAATGCATGGGGACAGAGCATCCAGTGAGGCCAGCAGCCTGGCTCTGGGGAAGGATCACAGCTGAGGAGCATCAGATAATAGGGTGGCCAGGCCAGGCTGAAGAAAAGGAGGCCAGGCTGTGGAATTCAGTCATGAAATTTATCACAGTATTCATTCCCTCTTGTACCACAGAGTTGGCAGGCAGCAGAGTCTGGGTTCCCCAGAGCCTCAGCTCTCTTGGACCTGAGTTTCAGTCTGGACATTTTCACAGCAGGTATGCTGTCTCCATCATGATCACTTTGTCAACAAAGCTCTGTTTAGTCAAGGCTTTCATCTTTCCAGTAGTCACGCACAGTTGTGAGAGCTAGACCATAATGAGTGCTGAGGAACTGATGCTTTCAAACTGTGGTGATGGAGAAGACTCTTGAGAGTCCCTTGGACAACAAGGAGATCAAACCAGTCAATCTTAAAGGAAGTCAACCCTGAATACACTCATTGGAAGGACTGATGCTGAAGCTCCAATACTTTGGTCACCTGCTGTGAAAAGCTAACTCATTGGAAAGGACCCTGATGCTGGGAAAGACTGAAGGCAGAAAGAGAAGAGGGTGACAGAGGATGAGATGGTCGGATGGCATCACTGATGCAATGGACATGAACTTGGGCAAACTCCAGGAGATGGTGAGGGATAGGGAGGCCTGGCGTGCTGCAGTCCATTGGGGTTTCTTAGAGTCAGACACAACTTGGTGACTGAACAGCAATGCTGCCTCCGTGCCCCCTGGGGTCAGTCTGTCCGCCTCAGGCCCGCAGCTCTAGCTCCCCTTCTGAGACTTTCAGCTCCGTGCTTATCTTGGCTTTATTTGGTGGGCCTTCCTCCCTTCACATCGTCGTGGGTCCTCAGAGGGGTCTCTTGAGCCCCTCTGTGGAGGCCCGATGTCCTCTCCACACGGCGGGTGGACCACACGCTGCAGGTTGGGAGGAGCGCGGGGCTGGGGGTCAGGAGACGGCCTTTCTGAAGTTCAGCCTCCTTATCTGTAAAATGATCCTCTAAGGCTGTGTAAAGAATTGTCACCTCTCAATAGAACAGGTACTCTGACAAAACGTGGGGCAGGGAGGCTGGGAAATGGAGTCTTCTGGTTACTCCAAGATCCCCCAGCAAGGCCATCTGAGGGTTTCAGGGCTAAGATTTTTTTCCTGTTTACTGATGTGACCAGAAAGCAGATCTCCAAGGTCTCCCAAGGGCCTGGGAAGTCTCCCCTGGGGTCAGGGCCAGAGGGAGGACTCCCTGATCGCCCACCGCAAATGGTCCCTCTGGCTCTTCCTCCGGTGGCCATTCTCCTCATCGCCCCCAGGTGGCGCTGCAGGACCACAGCCCTGAGCCGTCCTCAGCCCAAGGCTCCCCCAGAGTCCTTCCTTGGGAAGAAGACACCAGGAGGCTGAATCTTAAACTCAAGGCCTGGCTTTCGCTCCAAAGCCTTCTAGAGCCTTCCAAACCAGTTGACTCAAAGGCATCTAGCAAGTCCCTGCCACCTGACGTCACAAGAGGCAAACTGCTGAGAGCCTGGCTGGGGGAACTCACACAGGCCAGCCCCAGGGTGGGCCCCCTTGTCCTGCCATCTGTCCCCCTGCCCAGGGGACCGCCTTCCCCTTAGACTCGCTCTCCTCCAGAAACCAGGGCCACACCACATCCCAGACATTCGCTTCAGGGAGAAAAACCTCTGTGAGCAATAAGCTCACAAAAACAAAGACAAACAAACTCCAAACAGTCTTCACAGATAGAGCCTTCTGACTGGGAAAACGGCTCACCTCCTCCACCTACATTCCTTCTGGAATTCCTCCACACTCAAGGGGGACTCACACACCTCCCCCATCCACACACACACACATCACATACACACACCACACACACACACCACACACATTACACATCACATACACACACACACACACCCCACATCACATACACACACCACACATCACGTACACACACCACACGTCACGTACACACACCACATGTCATGTACACACACCACACATCACGTACACACACCACACACACACATATCACATACACACACCACACACATTACACATCACGTACACACTCCTCACCGCACACCACACATCACACACATACCACACACACACACCACACACATTA